>NC_143037.1:69920000-70220000 GCF_057628025.1 Oncorhynchus mykiss | reverse complement strand
TTAAAGGACCCATGAGCACCAACATGTTAAAGGACCCATGAGCACCAACATGTAAAGGACCCATGAGCACCAACATGTTAAAGGACCCATGAGCACCAACATGTTAAAGGACCCATGAGCACCAACATGTTAAAGGACCCATGAGCACCAACATGTTAAAGGACCCATGAGGACCAACATGTAAAGGACCCATGAGCACTAACATGTTAAAGGACCCATGAGCACCAACATGTTAAAGGATCCATGAGCACCAACATGTTAAAGGACCCATGAGCACCAACATGTTAAAGGACCCATGAGCACCAACATGTTAAAGGACCCATGAGCACCAACATGTAAAGGACCCATGAGCACCAACATGTAAAGGACCCATGAGCACCAACATGTTAAAGGACCCATGAGCACCAACATGTTAAAGGACCCATGAGCACCAGCATGTTAAAGGACCCATGAGCACCAACATGTTAAAGGACCCATGAGCACCAACATGTTAAAGGACCCATGAGCACCAACATGTTAAAGGACCCATGAGCACCAACATGTGAAGTTAACAGGAGCACCAACATGTTAAAGGACCCATGAGGACCAACATGTAAAGGACCCATGAGCACCAACATGTTAAAGGACCCATGAGCACCAACATGTAAAGGACCCATGAGCACCAACATGTTAAAGGACCCATGAGGACCAACATGTAAAGGACCCATGAGCACCAACATGTTAAAGGACCCATGAGCACCAACATGTTAAAGGACCCATGAGCACCAACATGTTAAAGGACCCATGAGCACCAACATGTGAAGGACCCATGAGCACCAACATGTGAAGTTAACAGGAGCACCAACATGTTAAAGGACCCATGAGGACCAACATGTAAAGGACCCATGAGCACCAATATGTTAAAGGACCCATGAGCACCAACATGTAAAGGACCCATGAGCACCAACATGTTAAAGGACCCATGAGGACCAACATGTAAAGGACCCATGAGCACCAACATGTTAAAGGACCCATGAGCACCAACATGTTAAAGGACCCATGAGCACCAACATGTTAAAGGACCCATGAGCACCAACATGTGAAGGACCCATGAGCACCAACATGTTAAAGGACCCATGAGCACCAACATGTTAAAGGACCCATGAGCACCAACATGTTAAAGGACCCATGAACACCAACATGTAAAGGACCCATGAGCACCAACATGTTAAAGGACCCATGAGCACCAACATGTTAAAGGACCCATGAGCACCAACATGTTAAAGGACCCATGAGCACCAACATGTGAAGGACCCATGAGGACCAACATGTAAAGGACCCATGAGCACCAACATGTTAAAGGACCCATGAGCACCAACATGTTAAAGGACCCATGAGCACCAACATGTAAAGGACCCATGAGCACCAACATGTAAAGGACCCATGAGCACCAACATGTTAAAGGACCCATGAGCACCAACATGTTAAAGGACCCATGAGCACCAACATGTTAAAGGATCCATGAGCACCAACATGTTAAAGGACCCATGAGCACCAACATGTTAAAGGACCCATGAGCACCAACATGTAAAGGACCCATGAGCACCAACATGTTAAAGGACCCATGAGGACCAACATGTTAAAGGACCCATGAGCACCAACATGTTAAAGGATCCATGAGCACCAACATGTAAAGGACCCATGAGCACCAACATGTTAAAGGACCCATGAGCACCAACATGTTAAAGGACCCATGAGCACCAACATGTAAAGGACCCATGAGGACCAACATGTAAAGGACCCATGAGCACCAACATGTAAAGGACCCATGAGCACCAACATGTAAAGGACCCATGAGCACCAACATGTTAAAGGACCCATGAGGACCAACATGTTAAAGGACCCATGAGCACCAACATGTTAAAGGACCCATGAGCACCAACATGTAAATGACCCATGAGCACCAACATGTTAAAGGACCCATGAGCACCAACATGTTAAAGGATCCATGAGCACCAACATGTTAAAGGACCCATGAGCACCAACATGTAAATGACCCATGAGCACCAACATGTTAAAGGACCCATGAGGACCAACATGAGAAGTTCATAGGAGCATATCAAATTAGGTGTCAAATGAAAACTAAGAGTATATCTTTGAGAAATGAAGGTATATATACATCCATCCTACAAATGAGAAATAAGCAAAGGCTTTGATATTTAACAGCAAACGTCTTAAAGGGTATTGGAAAAACATCCAAACACAACAATGTTTAAGTAAAGCCCTGTGCCGACTAATAAACAACACTTATATTTATTTTAGGATCATTTGTTCTGCCTTCTGTAAGTTTAACACACATTGCCTTGTGCCTTGAAATTCCGTTACCAGAAATTGAAATAGCTTTAAGATACTCTACTTGACTATACTCTACTTGACTATACTCTACTCTGCTGAACTCTACTCTACTGAACTCTACTGCTCTGTGCTCTACTGTGCTGTACTTTTGAGAGCGTACATATTTAGGATAATTATGTATTTCTGTGTCGTACAGATCAGGGACCCATGATGAAATTCCATTACTGTGTGTAAAGCCACTTCACTTATGGTTGTTCAATAACCAAAATAGAGGTGTCATGTCATAGCTGACACCCCATTCTTTCTGCAGACATCTTTGAATCTTATTTCAGAGCAGACATTTAACCGTTTTTTAGAAAACTTAGTAACAGAGAAAACTGAGGGAGATTTTATCGAAATTCTGTTACCAAACTTTGCACCTGCACAGTTCTTCCAATAAATGTGTTTTTGTAAAAATGTTCAGTGTAAATTGTTAAAAATAGTCCTTGTGCATAAAGGATGGTTTGTTAATCTTTGAAATCAATGTTTTTTGTTTGGCATACATTTTAAGTGACACGAGTGCTGTGGTAACTATGCTGGTTAACTGTGCCTTGAATTCTAAATATATCACTGACAGTGTCACCAGCAAAGCACCCCCACATCATCACACCTCCTCCTCCATGCTTCGCGGTGGGAACCACACATGTGGAGATAATCCATTTACCTACTCTGCATCTCACAAAGACACGGCGCTTGGAACCAAAAATCTCAAATTTAAAGTAATGACGGACTGTCTTTTTCTTTGCTCATTTGAGGTTTTCTTGCCATAATATGGACTTGGTCTTTTACCAAATAGGGATATCTTATGTATACCACCCCTACCTTGTCACAACACAACTGATTGGCTCAAACGCATTAAGAAGGAAAGAAATTCCACAAATTAACTTTTAAGAAGGCACACCTGTTAATTGAAATGCATTCCAGGTGACTACCTCATGAAGCCGGTTGAGAGAATGCCAAGAGTGTGCAAAGCTGTCATCAAGAAAAAGGGTGGCTACTTTGAAGAATCTCAAATATAAGATATATACAGTATGACTAGTGGGGTTTTAATTTGGGGAAATTCTGTCATTTAAGGGCGGTAGTCTTGTATCTTGTTGAAGAGGACCAAAGAAACATCTTCGACCATCGATATGTGGAGAATGAGCTATGGAAGAGGTGAGGCATAGGTGCTTGGTCAAACGCATCATAATCAGTTGTGACACATCATTAGATATTTATCCTGTTGATGATGCTGTCTGATAGTGCCTCCTACTGCCGCCTTCGTAGCCATGGGAGACCAATGTATTTGGCTATATTGGTATATAAAAATGATTGTGTTCAGAAATATGCCTGTAATACGAAGACGGGTTGAAGATGTATCTAAGAGTGGATTTCTTGGTCAGTATAAGAGGCTGTTTCTGTAAGTGTTATTTTCTTTAAAAAAAAAAAAAGTTTATCTGGGTTATTTGCATGCATTACACTACTTATCTGGGTTATTTGCATGCATCACACTACTTATCTGGGTTATTTGCATGCATCACACTACTTATCTGGGTTATTTGCATGCATTACACTACTTATCTGGGTTATTTGCATGCATTACACTACTTATCTGGGTTATTTGCATGCATTACACTTCTTATCTGGGTTATTTGCATGCATTACACTACTTATCTGGGTTATTTGCATGCATCACACTACTTATCTGGGTTATTTGCATGCATCACACTACTTATCTGGGTTATTTGCATGCAGTACACTACTTATCTGGGTTAT
This sequence comes from Oncorhynchus mykiss, assembly GCF_057628025.1. Taxonomy (NCBI): domain Eukaryota; kingdom Metazoa; phylum Chordata; class Actinopteri; order Salmoniformes; family Salmonidae; genus Oncorhynchus; species Oncorhynchus mykiss. The sequence goes on along the minus strand of NC_143037.1, from coordinate 70,215,872 downwards.
TTGCATGCATTACACTACTTATCTGGGTTATTTGCATGCATTACACTACTTATCTGGGTTATTTCCATGCATTACACTACTTATCTGTGTTATTTGCATGCATTACACTACTTATCTGGGTTATTTGCATGCATCACACTACTTATCTGGGTTATTTGCATGCAGCACACTACTTATCTGGGTTATTTGCATGCATCACACTACTTATCTGGGTTATTTGCATGCATTACACAACTTATCTGGGTTATTTGCATGCATTACACTACTTATCTGGGTTATTTGCATGCATTTCACAACTTATCTGGGTTATTTGCATGCATCACACTACTTATCTGGGTTATTTGCATGCATCACACTACTTATCTGGGTTATTTGCATGCATCACACTACTTATCTGGGTTATTTGCATGCATCACACTACTTATCTGGGTTATTTGCATGCATCACACTACTTATCTGGGTTATTTGCATGCATCACACCACTTATCTGGGTTATTTGCATGCATCACACTACTTATCTGGGTTATTTGCATGCATCACACTACTTATCTGGGTTATTTGCATGCATCACACTACTTATCTGGGTTATTTGCATGCATTACACTACTTATCAGGGTTATTTGCATGCATCACACTACTTATCTGGGTTATTTGCATGCATTACACTACTTATCTGGGCTATTTGCATGCATCACACTACTTATCTGGGTTATTTGCATTCATCACACTACTTATCTGGGTTATTTGCATGCATTACACTACTTATCTGGGTTATTTGCATGCATTACACTACTTATCTGGGTTATTTGCATGCATCACACTACTTATCTGGGTTATTTGCATGCATTACACTACTTATCTGGGTTATTTGCATGCATCACACTACTTATCTGGGTTATTTGCATGCATTACACTACTTATCTGGGTTCTTTGCATGCATTACACTACTTATCTGGGTTATTTGCATGCACAAAATACATGTTTTGATTTTGCAACATCTGTTACTGATATGAAGAATATTCTGATGAAAACAGGAACTGGCCTGACCTGGTGTTCTGGAGAGGTTATTTCCCGGTTAACCTGATGTTGTGGACTGAACCCGGGACACCTTTGCTGGATTTTATACATTAGATATGGTAAGAGAACCAAAAAAAACAGAGGGTTATACTACATAGCAAGCTAGATCTACTCAGAGTTTTCTAAAGCTAAATAGCTTCAGTTAAATTCACATTCCAGCTCAGGCGTCATCCATACTACAACGGTGGATATTGCTTGCCGGCTAGCAGGCTTGTAACTGCGCATGCATGTTGAACGACAAACTCGTCAGAGAGACAATGCCGCTGCTCATACACTTCATTCAGGATAAATGTAGTTAGCCCTGAGCTAGCCTGGAGCAAGCTACATCTGAAGGATTTGTTTCCATAGAAATGTACCTGGCTAAAGGTTGAGCCACTTGCGTGGTACCTGTTATTCTGAGTTGAACTCAGTTGCTCAAAGTTACCTCGCAAACTCCACAAACTTCGTAGTATAGGGCTCTGGCTCATTGACACTCGACAATGTTTACATCAAATCAAATGAAATAAATCAAATCAAATGTACTTAGAAAGCCCTTCGTACATCAGCTGATATCTCAAAGTGCTGTACAGAAACCCAGCCTAAAACCACAAACAGCAAGCATTGCAGGTGTAGAAGCACGGTGGCTAGGAAAAACTCCCTAGAAAGGCCAGAACCTATAGAAGCAACTTAGAGAGGAACCAGGCTATGAGGGGTGGCCAGTCCTCTTCTGGCTGTGCCGGGTGGAGATTATAACAGAACATGGCCAGAACCTGGCCAACATGGCTAAGATGTTCAAATGTTCATAGATGACCAGCAGGGTGAAATAATAATAATCACAATGGTTGTCAAGGGAGCAACAGGTCAGCACCTCAGGAGTAAATGTCAGTTGGCTTTTCATAGCCGATCATTCAGAGTATCTTTACCGCTCCTGCTGTCTCTAGAGAGTTGAAAACAGCAGGTCTGGGACAGGTAGCACGTCCGGTGAACAGGTCAGGGTTCCATAGCCGCAGGCAGAACAGTTGAAACTGGAGCAGCAGCACGGCCAGGTGGAGCAAGGAGTCATCAGGCCAGGTAGTCCTGAGGCATGGTCCTAGGGCTCAGGTCCTCCGAGAGAGAGAGAAAGAAAGAATTAGAGAGTGCATACTTAAATTCACACAGGACACCAGATAAGACAGGAGAAATACTCCTGACATAACAGACTGATCCTAGCCCCCGACACAAACGACTGCAGCATAAATACTGGAGGCTGAGACAGGAGAGGTCGGGAGGCACTGTGGACCCGTCCGACGATACCCCCGGACAGGGCCAAACACATCAGTTACAAACATTACACCCTTTCTTTACAATGCCTTTCAAAGCAGTTTACTTTTGTCCATCAACTTTCTTATTCAATATTGCGAACAGGGTCCAGAAGGTGACAAGACCATGGTTATGGCTTTGGTAAAACCAGACCAGTTTGTCCTGAAGCCACAGAGGGAAGGTGGGGGGTTAGAGGACCTCAGCTCTTTACTTCTCCTCTCTCATGACCCTGACCTCTGACCTTGTCATGCTCTGGCCTGTCTGCTGACGTGTAGAATTCCTATCCTGTAGGCAACAACGTCTATGGAGCCGACAGCTGTCAGGTACTTGAGGGAGTGAAGCAGAGCACTGAGAGGATGGCTTATATCCTGATAGACAAGGTTCCGCCCTGCTAGACAAGGTTCAGCCCTACACAACTACCTCCTGAGGCCGAGGATGCCACTTGAACTCAGGACCTGTCTAAGCGACCTGGGTGTATTTGGGGTCTACGTCATGTACAGTCACAGACCCATCTGTAAACATTTAATTCTTGACAACTTTACAGAAATTACTATACAACTTCACAGAAATCGTATCTATAAGTTGAGTTGAAATGAAGTATACTGTAGTATACATTTTTTCCATTAAGTGAAGATGTGGTGATCACAATGTACTCCTGCAGATGAATGAAGATGGCCTTTTTCTCCAATCTGAATGGATGGTTGTGTGTCCTCACTTTATGATTTCTGCTTCCACACAGGCAGGAGCAAGACATGGTGCTGAACATCTACTGAGGACCAAGAGTGATGAACACACGGATGGAGGTGTGGCTGCTGGAGTGGCACTGCGAGACAACACACTCCTCGTCTGACCTATACTGCCCTCTGTCATATTACTAGTGGAACTGTAATAAGAAAGGTAAAAAAATTGCTGCTCCCCTATTGTTTTTTTTTCCTTTGATAGTTTTACTTGGTTTTCACTGTAAAATCCAATGTGTGCTCTTATAGCTTGTTTAGATCAGGAGCCTGATGGAGGGAGGAACGCTGTGTATGGACACTGAAGTCTTATTGCCGCAATACGTTTGTATCACTGCTCGGGAGACTTAAACAGCGACACAAAATGTCATGTACAGATTATTATGAATGTTAATGTACTATGATTATTTCAGACCAAAAGATGACATCCCCATTCGATAAATTAGTTAACAGACCAATAAGAAAACGTTCCAAACCTCTCTGCCAATAATGGCTAATTTTCTGTTTTCCCCTACCGACTCAGACCACTCCCAGAAAGTCCTAAAAAAAATGATTGCTTGAGAAATTGCCCTTTGCTATTTTTGACCATTTTAATTGAAAACAATCACAGTAAGGTACTTAATTGTTACCCAGAAATGATTTGATATTGAGATAAAAACAGCTGTATTGGACCTTTAAGAGGATATCTTTACTATGGGTTAGAGGGATTGCCTGCCAGTTATACCTGTATGTCTATTTTTATTTTTAAAATCTCTAAAGATTTTTTTCATTGAACATATATTTTTTTAAAGGTGCAATCTGTGATAGGTAAATCCACTTTTATACTTTAAAATGCAACATGACATACAGTGTACAAAACATGAAGAACACCTTCCTAATTTTGAGTAGCACCCCCTTTCCCTCAGAACAGCCTCAGGTCATTGGGGAATGGACTCTACTAGGTGTTGAAAGTTTTCCACAGGGATGTTGGTCCATGTTGACTCCAATGCTTCCCACAGTTGTATCAAGTTGGCTGGTGGACCATTCTTGATACACAAGGGAAACACAGCAGCGTTTTCAGTTCTCGACACAAACCAGTGCGCCTTGCACCTACTACCATACCTCATTCAAAGGAACCTAAATCTTTTGTCTTGCCCATTCACATTCACACACGATCCATGTCTCAGTCTCGAGGCTTCAAAATCCTTCTTTAACATGTCTCCTCCCCTTCATCTACACTGATTGAAGTGGATTTAATAAGGGATCTATAAGGATAAGGTAAGACCCAGATGCAGAATGTGTCAAAGTAACAATGTTTAATACAGCAACAGAGGCAAAGGTACAGGACAGCGGTCAGGTTAGGCAGAGGTCAGGTTAGGCAGAGGTCAGGTTAGACAGAGATCAGGTTAGACAGAGGTCGGAAATCCAGAAAGGGGCAAAGGTCCCTGACGGCAGGCAGGGTCAGGAGCAGGCACAGTGGTCAGGCAGGCAGGGTCAGGACAGGCACAGTGGTCAGGCAGGCAGGGTCAGGACAGGCACAGTGGTCAGGCAGGCAGGGTCAGGACAGGCAGGCAGGTTCAGGACAGGACAGGGTCAAAAACCAGGAGGGTGAGAAAAGACAGGCGCTGACCGGACAAACGCTGTTAAGCTTGACAAACAAGACCAACTGGCAACAGACAAACAGAAAACACAGGTGTAAGTACACAGGGGATAATGGGGAAGATGGGCGACACCTGGAGGGGGTGGAGACAAGCACAAAGACAGGTGAAACAGATTAGGGTGTGACAGGATCATAAGTTTCACCTGGATTCACCTGGTCACTCTGTGTCATGGAAAGACCAGGTGTTCTTAATGTTTTGTTCACTCAGTGTATACTCATTGATTCTTGAAGTATATAACTTATAAACGCCTCATGAGCTTAGTTCAACTATCGTTCAACTGTCGCATAAGAACCAAAAATATAAGCTTGTTTATTCCATTGTTGGTAAACAATGCAATTGTAAGAAAACTGTATAGCCCCAAAACATGGTTAAAACTATCATTTTTATATAATGGATGATCAGTCCTTACACCCATAGCCCCATAGCCCATGATACATTATTCTATTATAATAAAGGCAGAATGTACACTCAATGTGATTATTCTGGTTCCTGGAAACCGGCCTTAAAAGTTTATGTAAAAGAGAACGCTTGTTTCTTGAACTTTGACAACTTGAACACAGGTGAACTGCAATGGCTAGCACTCCCAGTGGGTTTCCAGAGGAGGTGTTGAACACTGCATTTATAAAGAATTCAGTGGAAGAAGCTAAAGTCTTTGCCCTTCTGATACGGACTAAAGATATGGACTAAAGAGACAAAACACATATCACGACAAGAGAGACACCACAACACTACCTAAAGACAGACCCAAGACGACGACAGCATGGCAGCAACTGCCAGTCATTGACCAATGACTAAACGCTATAGCTAGTAACTTTAATTTAATAACATATATCAGGGGGTAAAAGACTACTAGAATGTACTACAGTCACTGAAATGAGTCCTCATCCACCCCTCAATACCATAGAAAACTTGCTTATAACATCGTATTACTTGATATATGGTATTACTATGGAATCTTCTATTATAAGATGGTTAGACCCTTGAGATGGTGTGCTTAGGGGATTTAGTTCAGAGTGTCAACAACTGAGAGGTGAGAATGAGCAGGTCAGCCATTGTTCAGCAGCCATGTCAGGAAGTAGAGTGTTAGAGCTCCTTTACACGTGTCTGGTTGCAGATGGTGACCTACAACACCGTTCAGACTCTTCCCCTCGCCAGTGCCTAGGCTAAAGCTGCCTACCACCAGGTTCCAGCAGTACAGACACACTACAACCGACTGGTGGATCTTGGTTAATCTGAAACAAAGATTCTGGGACAGGAAAGTCTGATTGAAATCTGTAGATTACTAAGGGGCTTGATCTCTGCACAATGTAAGGATGTGCTCCTATCTTCACAACACTATCACAGTGGATGATTTCACTGCCAGGTTGTTCAGGTAAGGTATTGTTCTGTCACACACAAAAAAATATTGGTGATGAATTTTCTCATGTAACTTTCCAGTCCATAGTTTTGGGTCTGAATTACTCAAACTACATGCTGAAGCTAAGTGGGGGGGGGGGGGGGGACCCCCTTGAAGCAGATAGCAGATAGGGATTAACACCATTGCTGCTGGTGGCTGAGGTGTTTCTGCCCGCACAACCAGACGTCCACCGGTATGTTCACATGACTAGTTATCAAATGATACCTTTAAATGTCCCCTGTGAATCATTTTTCTAAATTAGGCCTATTATTATGTAATCACTAGGCAACATCCTGAAGAGGGCTGGTCAGTTGGAGAAAAGCAAGCATATTCTAGACAACAACCCTCCTGCAGGTCTGGCATAAGGCCTGGGACCTCTACGGCTCAGAGAAGTGGGTGTCATAAGGTTTTCATATCACTTTGACTTTGAATGATTCCAACTCCAACTGTCAAGGCTAACTATCTACCTCTCACTCACTGCAGGGATGTTGTCATGTTTCTGGTTGAAGAGTTCCAAAGAACTTTGGCCGTAGATATACTGAGAACGATCTACGGAACAACTGTCAAGGTTAACTATCTAACTCTCACTCACTGCAGTGATGTTGTCATGTTTCTGGTTGAAGAGTTCCAAAGAACTTTGGACGTAGATATACTGAGAACGATCTACGGAACAAGTACGTTTGGTTGTATTCATTTTGGTGCTTATTAGTCAAGTGAATCGTTATCAGTAATGACACAATGAAGTCATGAGTGTTCACAAAACGGACTGCAACATGTTTCCCTTCATGTTCCTCTTATGAAAAGAGGGTTGGAAGTTGTATGGATTGTGTTTGTTTTCTAACAAGTTTTACTGACACATTTTACTGACAAGAACTAAATAACCAATGTTCATATCAGTGGAGGCTGTTGAGGGGAGGACTGCTTATAATAATGTCTGGAATGGAGTCAATGGAATGGTGTCAACCAGATGGAAACCACGTCTTTGAAGTGTTTGATTCCATTCCGTTGACTCCGTTCCAGCCATTATTATGAGCCGTTGTTACGTTCCCCAGATTATGTGTTGTAGTTTGTGTATTTGCATGTGTTTATTTCAGGAAATGGCTTCCTGAAATCCCCCAAGCAGCTGATTGGTCGACTCCATGGCTAATTGGAGAGCTGACCCCGCCCCCTCATCAAGACGCAGCTGTCTCCAATTACCCATTCATTCTGAAGCTATATAAAAGCCAGTGTTCTGTTCAGGAGAGAGAGATTTGCTGGGAGGTCATTGCAGAGTGATTGATTGTGATAGAGAGATTTTTTTCATAGAGGTGTGCGTAACAGCCGTCCTCCCCTCAGCAGCCTCCACTGACATGAATCTTGTTTGCATTCAAGCAAGTCAAACTCTTTTTTTTATTTTTCATCTCTTGTTGTTTAATCATTCTCTCTGCAGAGATGACGAGAGGTTTCTAATTTATATTTCCGCTATGGGTACATGATACAGAACAACACAGAACAGGTTAGACATTAACATCCAGTTGTTTTACTTCACCTGTGGTTGTTAAAGCTGGAAGTTCATTCTCAGTAGCCATTGTACCGTTGAATGTACTGTATGTACACATTCAAGACTAATTCACAGACCACTTCCCGGTTCATCTATAATGATGATACTGTTGGATTAGATTTGGGCATTTCATTCCACACTAATAATCTTGCCTGAGTGATTTTGTGTAGAACTGGGAGGCTCGCCTCATGATGAAGCGCTATCTGTCTGTGAAGTGTCCAGACATCAGCACCCACCTGGCCGGCACCAAGAAGGTCCAACAGGAACTGGCCAGACCTGGTGTTCTGGAGAGGTTATTTCCCGGTGAACCTGGCGTCGTTTACCAGATCCGGGCCACCTTTGCTGGACTGTATACATTAGATATGGTCAGAGAACCTGGTTCAATGTTTACATAGTACCTATTTTCTTTACAATGCTGTTTTAAGTAGTTTGCATTTCTTCTTCAACTTTCCTATTGGATATCTTACTAACAGGGACCAGAAGGTGACAATGGCTATGACAAAATCAGACCAGTTTGTCCTGAAGCCACAGAGGGACGGCTGGGTTAAGAGGACCTCATTTCTGTACTTCATCTCACTATGTCACTTTAAGACCAATTGAATGGTCTACAATTTACAAACTCCTCCCACTCTGTGCCCCAGCTGAGGTTAAATTAATGTACCTAGTCTCTCATGAACTTGACCTCTAACCTTGTCAACCTGAGGTCTGTATGCTGATGTGTAGAATTCCTCTCCTCTTGTAGTCAACGACATCTATGGAGCTGAGATCTGTCAGGTACTGGAGAGAGTCAAATATGATTTCATTAGCACTTTTCTTTTCTTCACAGCTTATTGAAACGATTGGCAAGGATCAACCAAGTCTAATGTAGAATTATGCTGAGTTCATTCAGGGGTAATTGATTTTAAAACAAATATATCACACAGGCATTAATACAGGCAGCTCAATTCTGATCTTTTGCCCAATTATTGTCAAAAGAGCTGATCTGATTGGTCCAAAGACCAATTGGTGAAGAAATTATCGGAATTGGGCTGCCTGTGTTAATGCACTATTACTCATACGCAAATGGAATAATGTTGTAGAAAATTGCAGTTCTTTAGTTTGAACACCAGGTGGGAGTAAAGGATAAACGGCTCTTTGCAAAAGGCCCAGATGAGAGAAACTGTTTTTTCATCCATTATTCTAAAGTCCTTTTGAATATCTTATTTTTTGAGGAGGTTGATCAGTGGTCATACTGTGTGATGAGTATCAATGAACGGATCGTTTTTGGAAACATGTCAAATACACTTCAGATATGCAATGCAACTGCTGGTCATGGTTGAAGTCTGCTGTGTCAACCATCAAATTATTTACGTATACTGATCCTGATAACTTTATCTGTTCCTCTGTGTAGCCATTCAATTCTCTGTTCATCTACCAACTGGGGTTGGGGTCAATTCGAATCAAAGGCATTCAAATAAGGAAGCAAACTTAAATTACAATTCAAACATTGAAAAAAGGGGTATCTATTTTCAATGACTTCTCATAAACTGACAAGTAGAAGCTATTTCTTTCAAACGTTTTCCTATTTTAGAATGTTTTATTGAAATCATTTCCTGAATTGAGTGTCTTTGAATTGAACCAAACTGTGGTACCAACTCTCCGCAGAAGACAACAAAGACACAATGGGGCCAAATTGGCCGTCCGGAATGAACAAACACCCACAACTCGCCCTCCTTGTCCCTGGCAGTGCTGTTGTCTACTCTGCCTGTGTGTTTTATCCTGCTGCCATCAGATTAGAGTGCTTTGTTATTGATCCCCCAGTGCCACACATTCCAGGAGGCGGGTCATCAAACAGACAAACACACAGGTCACTCTCACTGGGTTTGATGTCAGCACCAGCCGGGAAATGCAAGTGCCTCCCACTTTACTTCCTGGACTGCAGCAGCAGGATTTGGTCAAAAAACTAAGTGTTTGTTCCCAGCAAAAGGTTGCTCTAGAGGTCAGGATATGTATTGTTTTTATGTTCCAGGGATCACTAAGAAGGCAGTTTTTTTTGTCATATATTTCCTTTCTCTGAAATTGCTCCACACGACTGTTCCAAAAGCTGACAAAGAATTACACCTATCTTCTCCATTAATGACTCCACTGTTAATGTTTCCTTGCCAGCTTGCTCACATTCTCAGGCAAGTGATTGGCATGGGCAGAAGGAGGAAAACGCTTGAAAGAGACCGTAATGGATCAACCTTCAGCTCTGATCCACGGGCTAAAAGCAAACTGTTGGGGATAACAGGCTGGTTACACAAGTGGCCCAGTTAGCAGTGGCACTGTGGCAGAAAGTGGCAGAGACTGCAGATGGAAGCGCCAGGTCAGGAAGGAACAACCGGAAGTGGGTCATGACAGGGTGGAAGTGGGTCACAGTGCTCTGGCTCTGCATGGGAGGACAGGGAGGGACAGCAGCACTGGGACAGGATTGGGAGTAGCTTCCCTGCCTGCCTGATTCAGTTCCCTGCTGCACTCCCTACAGCCGCTCACTCCCTACAGCCGCTCACTCCCTACAGCCGCTCACTCCCTATACCACTCTGTTTGTCCGTAGACTGTAAAAATAAACATGGTTAACTCAAATGTGTTTACTATGAATCAATTATTGTTTTATTCAATACCCTCTCTTGAAGGTAAAGTTATTTTTGGGGCAGATCTCTGTCAAGCGTTACTTTCCTTTACAGACTTGTTGAAATCATTTTGTTTTGGTAAAAATGCTGAGGGATGGGGCTGGAGAAATGTAGCCACTCTCAAATGCATAGACAGAGCTGTGGATACAAGGACTGGCCATTCATAATATCAGCGTTGTAGTTTTGTATAGTGTTTACATTTACTTTGTTTACAAAAAGTGGAGAAAAGAAAGCTCATATTTGGGTTCTGATGGGGTAAGACAGTTGAACTAAGGCATTTATAAGTCATATTCTTCAAAAATCAACAAGTACATATCATTAATTAATTCATTAATTTAATTAAGTCCAAAAATGGATGTAGCCACTGCAGATTGCCCCGTTTAGCCACCTATGCTAGACTCTAGTCTATTTTCACACCCTGGAGAAAACCCTTGTATTATACAGTACATTTACTCATTCTTCTTCCTTTTCTGCTACTTCATAAAACCATAGTAGGCAATTGAATAGCCTATATTTACGCATTCTTCTATGAAAACCCTAGTAAGCAATAGCCTATATTATCACATTCTCATTCTTCTTCTTCAGTTAACCCTAGTAGGCTACAGTACATTTACTCCTTCTTCTTCAGTTAACCCTAGTAGGCTACAGTACATTTACTCCTTCTTCTTCAGTTAACCCTAGTAGGCTACAGTACATTCTCATTCTTCTTCTTCAGTTAACCCTAGTAGGCTACAGTACATTCTCATTCTTCTTCTTCAGTTAACCCTAGTAGGCTACAGTACATTCTCATTCTTCTTCTTCAGTTAACCCTAGTAGGCTACAGTACATTCTCATTCTTCTTCTTCAGTTAACCCTGGTAGGCTACAGTACATTTACTCATTCTTCTTCAGTTAACCCTAGTAGGCTACAGTACATTCTCATTCTTCTTCTTCAGTTAACCCTAGTAGGCTACAGTACATTCTCATTCTTCTTCTTCAGTTAACCCTGGTAGGCTACAGTACATTTACTCATTCTTCTTCAGTTAACCCTAGTAGGCTACAGTACATTTACTCCTTCTTCTTCAGTTAACCCTAGTAGGCTACAGTACATTTACTCCTTCTTCTTCAGTTAACCCTAGTAGGCTACAGTACATTTACTCCTTCTTCTTCAGTTAACCCTGGTAGGCTACAGTACATGTACTCCTTCTTCTTCAGTTAACCCTGGTAGGCTACAGTACATTTACTCATTCTTCTTCTTCAGTTAACCCTAGTAGGCTACAGTACATTTACTCCTTCTTCTTCAGTTAACCCTAGTAGGCTACAGTACATTTACTCCTTCTTCTTCAGTTAACCCTAGTAGGCTACAGTACATTTACTTCTTCTTCTTCTTCAGTTAACCCTAGTAGGCTACAGTAAATTTACTCCTTCTTCTTCAGTTAACCCTAGTAGGCTACAGTACATTCTCATTCTTCTTCTTCAGTTAACCCTAGTAGGCTACAGTACATTCTCATTCTTCTTCTTCAGTTAACCCTAGTAGGCTACAGTACATTCTCATTCTTCTTCTTCAGTTAACCCTAGTAGGCTACAGTACATTCTCATTCTTCTTCTTCAGTTAACCCTAGTAGGCTACAGTACATTTACTCCTTCTTCTTCAGTTAACCCTAGTAGGCTACAGTACATTTACTCATTCTTCTTCTTCAGTGAACCCTAGTAGGCTATAGTACATTCTCATTCTTCTTCTTCAGTTAACCCTAGTAGGCTACAGTACATTCTCATTCTTCTTCTTCAGTTAACCCTAGTAGGCTACAGTACATTTACTCCTTCTTCTTCAGTTAACCCTGGTAGGCTACAGTACATTTACTCATTCTTCTTCTTCAGTTAACCCTAGTAGGCTACAGTACATTTACTCATTCTTCTTCAGTTAACCCTAGTAGGCTACAGTACATTTACTCCTTCTTCTTCAGTTAACCCTAGTAGGCTACAGTACATTTACTCCTTCTTCTTCAGTTAACCCTAGTAGGCTACAGTACATTTACTCCTTCTTCTTCAGTTAACCCTAGTAGGCTACAGTACATTTACTCCTTCTTCTTCAGTTAACCCTAGTAGGCTACAGTACATTCTCATTCTTCTTCTTCAGTTAACCCTAGTAGGCTACAGTACATTCTCATTCTTCTTCTTCAGTTAACCCTAGTAGGCTACAGTACATTTACTCCTTCTTCTTCAGTTAACCCTAGTAGGCTACAGTACATTTACTCCTTCTTTTTCAGTTAACCCTAGTAGGCTACAGTACATTTACTCATTCTTCTTCTTCAGTTAACCCTAGTAGGCTACAGTACATTTACTCCTTCTTCTTCAGTTAACCCTAGTAGGCTACAGTACATTTACTCATTCTTCTTCTTCAGTTAACCCTAGTAGGCTACAGTACATTCTCATTCTTCTTCTTCAGTTAACCCTAGTAGGCTACAGTACATTTACTCCTTCTTCTTCAGTTAACCCTAGTAGGCTACAGTACATTCTCATTCTTCTTCTTCAGTTAACCCTAGTAGGCTACAGTACATTCTCATTCTTCTTCTTCAGTTAACCCTAGTAGGCTACAGTACATTCTCATTCTTCTTCTTCAGTTAACCCTAGTAGGCTACAGTACATTTACTCCTTCTTCTTCAGTTAACCCTAGTAGGCTACAGTACATTTACTCCTTCTTCTTCAGTTAACCCTAGTAGGCTACAGTACATTTACTCATTCGTCTTCTTCAGTTAACCCTAGTAGGCTACAGTACATTTACTCCTTCTTCTTCAGTTAACCCTAGTAGGCTACAGTACATTTACTCATTCTTCTTCTTCAGTTAACCCTAGTAGGCTACAGTACATTCTCATTCTTCTTCTTCAGTTAACCCTAGTAGGCTACAGTACATTTACTCCTTCTTCTTCAGTTAACCCTAGTAGGCTACAGTACATTCTCATTCTTCTTCTTCAGTTAACCCTAGTAGGCTACAGTACATTTACTCATTCTTCTTCAGTTAACCCTAGTAGGCTACAGTACATTTACTCCTTCTTCTTCAGTTAACCCTAGTAGGCTACAGTACATTCTCATTCTTCTTCTTCAGTTAACCCTAGTAGGCTACAGTACATTCTCATTCTTCTTCTTCAGTTAACCCTAGTAGGCTACAGTACTTTATCATTCTTCTTCTTCAGTTAACCCTAGTAGGCTACAGTACATTCTCATTCTTCTTCTTCAGTTAACCCTGGTAGGCTACAGTACATTTACTCCTTCTTCTTCAGTTAACCCTAGTAGGCTACAGTACATGTACTCCTTCTTCTTCAGTTAACCCTGGTAGGCTACAGTACATTTACTCATTCTTCTTCTTCAGTTAACCCTAGTAGGCTACAGTACATTTACTCCTTCTTCTTCAGTTAACCCTAGTAGGCTACAGTACATTTACTCATTCTTCTTCAGTTAACCCTAGTAGGCTACAGTACATTCTCATTCTTCTTCTTCAGTTAACCCTAGTAGGCTACAGTACATTCTCATTCTTCTTCTTCAGTTAACCCTAGTAGGCTACAGTACATTCTCATTCTTCTTCTTCAGTTAACCCTAGTAGGCTACAGTACATTTACTCCTTCTTCTTCAGTTAACCCTAGTAGGCTACAGTACATTTACTCCTTCTTTTTCAGTTAACCCTAGTAGGCTACAGTACATTTACTCATTCTTCTTCTTCAGTTAACCCTAGTAGGCTACAGTACATTCTCATTCTTCTTCTTCAGTTAACCCTAGTACGCTACAGTACATTTACTCCTTCTTCTTCAGTTAACCCTAGTAGGCTACAGTACATTCTCATTCTTCTTCTTCAGTTAACCCTAGTAGGCTACAGTACATTCTCATTCTTCTTCTTCAGTTAACCCTAGTAGGCTACAGTACATTCTCATTCTTCTTCTTCAGTTAACCCTAGTAGGCTACAGTACATTTACTCCTTCTTCTTCAGTTAACCCTAGTAGGCTACAGTACATTTACTCATTCGTCTTCTTCAGTTAACCCTAGTAGGCTACAGTACATTTACTCCTTCTTCTTCAGTTAACCCTAGTAGGCTACAGTACATTTACTCATTCTTCTTCTTCAGTTAACCCTAGTAGGCTACAGTACATTCTCATTCTTCTTCTTCAGTTAACCCTAGTAGGCTACAGTACATTTACTCCTTCTTCTTCAGTTAACCCTAGTAGGCTACAGTACATTCTCATTCTTCTTCTTCAGTTAACCCTAGTAGGCTACAGTACATTCTCATTCTTCTTCTTCAGTTAACCCTAGTAGGCTACAGTACATTCTCATTCTTCTTCTTCAGTTAACCCTAGTAGGCTACAGTACATTTACTCCTTCTTCTTCAGTTAACCCTAGTAGGCTACAGTACATTTACTCCTTCTTCTTCAGTTAACCCTAGTAGGCTACAGTACATTCTCATTCTTCTTCTTCAGTTAACCCTAGTAGGCTACAGTACATTTACTCATTCTTCTTCAGTTAACCCTAGTAGGCTACAGTACATTTACTCCTTCTTCTTCAGTTAACCCTAGTAGGCTACAGTACATTCTCATTCTTCTTCTTCAGTTAACCCTAGTAGGCTACAGTACATTCTCATTCTTCTTCTTCAGTTAACCCTAGTAGGCTACAGTACTTTATCATTCTTCTTCTTCAGTTAACCCTAGTAGGCTACAGTACATTCTCATTCTTCTTCTTCAGTTAACCCTGGTAGGCTACAGTACATTTACTCCTTCTTCTTCAGTTAACCCTAGTAGGCTACAGTACATGTACTCCTTCTTCTTCAGTTAACCCTAGTAGGCTACAGTACATTTACTCATTCTTCTTCAGTTAACCCTAGTAGGCTACAGTACATTCTCATTCTTCTTCTTCAGTTAACCCTAGTAGGCTACAGTACATTTACTCCTTCTTCTTCAGTTAACCCTAGTAGGCTACAGTACATTTACTCCTTCTTCTTCAGTTAACCCTAGTAGGCTACAGTACATTCTCATTCTTCTTCTTTAGTTAACCCTAGTAGGCTACAGTACATTTACTCATTCTTCTTCAGTTAACCCTAGTAGGCTACAGTACATTTACTCATTCTTCTTCAGTTAACCCTAGTAGGCTACAGTACATTCTCATTCTTCTTCTTCAATGTTCTCTTCATGCAGCACTGGTTGTAACAGAATCTGCAGCATTTAACTGTCACCGTGACAACAGTTATAACTAAGACAATGAGCAGGGCGAAGACATTTAGCCAGAGGTCACAACATTAATATTGAGGTCTTTTCCCACGCCTTGTGCTGCCATGCCCTGCACGCTGTCACCCTGGTCAGCAAACAGGGGCAGCGTCAGTGTGGGTACACTGTTGCAGATCCCATGTATCCCGCCTTTGTGTGATGAAGGCCTTGACGCTGGGATGGCCCAACAGATTGCTGTGGGGGAGCCAGCTCATGGCCATCACAAGCAGCTTCCCAGCCTGAGTGGAGGCCAGACAGACATGGAGCAGCAGCCCTCAGAAACAGGATAGAGAGAGC
Source organism: Oncorhynchus mykiss (assembly GCF_057628025.1). Classification (NCBI taxonomy): domain Eukaryota; kingdom Metazoa; phylum Chordata; class Actinopteri; order Salmoniformes; family Salmonidae; genus Oncorhynchus; species Oncorhynchus mykiss. The sequence goes on along the minus strand of NC_143037.1, from coordinate 70,200,041 downwards.
GCTACACTCGGTTATACTACAGATTAGAGGGAACTTTCCACACACAACAATAGCAAGTGAACAGTAGCTGAGAATTCACAATGCAGTTTTCACTGTTTTACTGTGCCATCAATGAAACGTTTAACCAGAAGATGTTTCAAAAGTTTACATGTTATATAGTTTAGGAGTTTACATGTTATATAGTTTAGGAGGAGTTTACATGTTATATAGTTTAGGAAGAGTTTACATGTTTTATAGTTTAGGAGGAGTTTACATGTTATATAGTTTAGGAGGAGTTTACATGTTATATAGTTTAGGAGGAGTTTACATGTTACATAGTTTAGGAGGAGTTTATATGTTATATAGTTCAGGAGTTTACATGTTATATAGTTCAGGAGGAGTTAAAATGTGATATGGTTTAGGAGGAGTTTACATGTTATATAGTTTAGGAGGAGTTTACATGTTACATAGTTTAGGAGGAGTTTACATGTTACAAAATGTAGGAGGAGTTTACATGTTACATAGTTTAGGAGGAGTTTACATGTTACAAAATGTAGGAGGAGTTTACATGTTATATAGTTTAGGAGGAGTTTACATTTTACATGGTTTAGGAGTTTACATGTTATATAGTTTAGGAGGAGTTTACATGTTATATAGTTTAGGAGGAGTTTACATGTTATATAGTTCAGGAGGAGTTTACATGTTTCAGAGTTCAGGAGGAGTTTACATGTTATATAGTTTAGGAGGAGTTTACATGTTATATAGTTTAGGAGGAGTTTACATGTTATATAGTTCAGGAGGAGTTTATATGTTATATAGTTTAGGAAGAGTTTACATGTTTTATAGTTTAGGAGGAGTTTACATGTTATATAGTTTAGGAGGAGTTTACATGTTATATAGTTTAGGAGGAGTTTACATGTTACATAGTTTAGGAGGAGTTTATATGTTATATAGTTCAGGAGGAGTTAAAATGTGATATGGTTTAGGAGGAGTTTACATGTTATATAGTTTAGGAGGAGTTTAAATGTTACATAGTTTAGGAGGAGTTTACATGTTACAAAATGTAGGAGGAGTTTACATGTTACATAGTTTAGGAGGAGTTTACATGTTACAAAATGTAGGAGGAGTTTACATGTTATATAGTTTAGGAGGAGTTTACATTTTACATGGTTTAGGAGTTTACATGTTATATAGTTTAGGAGGAGTTTACATGTTATATAGTTTAGGAGGAGTTTACATGTTATATAGTTCAGGAGGAGTTTACATGTTTCAGAGTTCAGGAGGAGTTTACATGTTATATAGTTTAGGAGGAGTTTACATGTTATATAGTTTAGGAGGAGTTTACATGTTATATAGTTCAGGAGGAGTTTATATGTTTTATAGTTTAGGAGGAGTTTATATGTTATGTAGTTTAGTAAAGAGTTTATATGTTATATAGTTTAGGAGGAGTTTACATGTTATATAGGTCAGGAGGAGTTTACATGTTATATAGGTCAGGAGGAGTTTACATGTTATATAGGTCAGGAGGAGTTTACATGTTATATAGGTCAGGAGGAGTTTACATGTTATATAGTTTAGGAGGAGTTTACATGTTATATAGGTCAGGAGGAGTTTACATGTTATATAGGTCAGGAGGAGTTTACATGTTATATAGTTTAGGAGGAGTTTACATGTTATATAGGTCAGGAGGAGTTTACATGTTATATAGTTTAGGAGGAGTTTACATGTTATATAGGTCAGGAGGAGTTTACATGTTATGTAGTTTAGTAAAGAGTTTACATGTTTTATAGTTTAGGAGGAGTTTACATGTTATATAGTTCAGGAGGAGTTTACATGTTTTATAGTTCAGGAGGAGTTTACAAGTTATATAGTTTAGGAGGAGTTTACATGTTATATAGTTTAGTAAAGAGTTTACATGTTACAATTTAAAAGTTGACATGTTTCATAGTTTAGGAGGAGTTTACATGTTATATAGTTCAGGAGGAGTTTACATGTTATATAGTTTAGGAGGAGTTTACATGTTTCATAGTTTAAGAGGAGTTTACATGTTATATAGTTTAGGAGGAGTTTATATGTTATGTAGTTTAGGAGGAGTTTATATGTTATGTAGTTTAGTAAAGAGTTTACATGTTACAATTTAAAAGTTGACATGTTTCATAGTTTAGGAGGAGTTTACATGTTATATAGTTTAGGAGGAGTTTACATGTTATATAGTTCAGGAGGAGTTTACATGTTTCAGAGTTTAGGAAGAGTTTATATGTTATATAGTTTAGGAGGAGTTTACATGTTATATAGTTCAGGAGGAGTTTACATGTTATATAGTTCAGGAGGAGTTTACATGTTATATAGTTTAGGAGGAGTTTACATGTTATATAGTTCAGGAGGAGTTTACATGTTTCAGAGTTTAGGAAGAGTTTATATGTTATATAGTTTAGGAGGAGTTTACATGTTATATAGTTTAGGAGGAGTTTACATGTTATATGGTTTAGGAGGAGTTTACATGTTATATAGTTTAGGAGGAGTTTACATGTTACATAGTTTAGGAAGAGTTTATATGTTATATAGTTTAGGAGGAGTTTACATGTTATATAGGTCAGGAGGAGTTTACATGTTATATAGTTTAGGAGGAGTTTACATGTTATATAGTTTAGGAGGAGTTTACATGTTATATAGTTTAGGAGGAGTTTACATGTTTTATAGTTTAGGAGGAGTTTACATGTTATATAGTTTAGGAGGAGTTTACATGTTATATAGTTTAGGAGGAGTTTACATGTTTTATAGTTTAGGAGGAGTTTACATGTTATATAGTTTAGGAGGAGTTTACATGTTATATAGTTTAGGAAGAGTTTATATGTTATATAGTTTAGGAGGAGTTTACATGTTATATAGTTTAGGAAGAGTTTACATGTTATATAGTTTAGGAGGAGTTTACATGTTTTATAGTTTAGGAGGAGTTTACATGTTATATAGTTTAGGAGGAGTTTACATGTTATATAGTTTAGGAGGAGTTTACATGTTATATAGGTCAGGAGGAGTTTACATGTTATATAGTTTAGTAAAGAGTTTACATGTTATATAGTTTAGGAGGAGTTTACATGTTATATAGTTTAGGAGGAGTTTACATGTTATATAGTTCAGGAGGAGTTTACATGTTATATAGTTTAGGAGGAGTTTACATGTTATATAGTTTAGGAGGAGTTTACATGTTATATAGTTTAGGAGGAGTTTACATGTTATATAGTTTAGGAGTTTACATGTTATATAGGTCAGGAGGAGTTTACATGTTATATAGTTTAGGAGGAGTTTACATGTTTTATAGTTTAGGAGGAGTTTACATGTTATATAGGTCAGGAGGAGTTTACATGTTATATAGTTTAGGAGGAGTTTACATGTTTTATAGTTTAGGAGGAGTTTACATGTTATATAGTTTAGGTGGAGTTTACATGTTATATAGGTCAGGAGGAGTTTACATGTTATATAGGTCAGGAGGAGTTTACATGTTATATAGGTCAGGAGGAGTTTACATGTTATATAGTTTAGGAGGAGTTTACATGTTTTATAGTTTAGTAAAGAGTTTACATGTTATATAGTTTAGGAGTTTACATGTTATATAGTTTAGGAGGAGTTTACATGTTATATAGTTTAGGAGGAGTTTACATGTTATATAGTTTAGGAGGAGTTTACATGTTTTATAGTTTAGTAAAGAGTTTACATGTTATATAGTTTAGGAGTTTACATGTTATATAGTTTAGGAGGAGTTTACATGTTATATAGTTTAGGAGGAGTTTACATGTTATATAGGTCAGGAGGAGTTTATATGTTATATAGTTTAGGAGGAGTTTACATGTTATATAGTTTAGGAGGAGTTTACATGTTATATAGTTTAGGAGGAGTTTACATGTTATATAGTTTAGGAGGAGTTTACATGTTATATAGGTCAGGAGGAGTTTACATGTTATATAGTTTAGGAGGAGTTTACATGTTATATAGGTCAGGAGGAGTTTACATGTTATATAGGTCAGGAGGAGTTTACATGTTATATAGTTTAGGAGGAGTTTACATGTTATATAGTTTAGGAGGAGTTTACATGTTATATAGGTCAGGAGGAGTTTACATGTTATATAGTTTAGTAAAGAGTTTACATGTTATATAGTTTAGGAGGAGTTTACATGTTATATAGGTCAGGAGGAGTTTACATGTTATATAGTTTAGGAGGAGTTTACATGTTATATAGTTTAGGAGGAGTTTACATGTTATATAGTTTAGGAGGAGTTTACATGTTATATAGGTCAGGAGGAGTTTACATGTTATATAGGTCAGGAGGAGATTACATGTTATATAGTTTAGGAGGAGTTTATATGTTATAGGAGGAGTTTACATGTTTTATAGTTTAGGAGGAGTTTACATGTTATATAGTTTAGGAGGAGTTTACATGTTATATAGTTTAGGAGGAGTTTACATGTTATATAGTTTAGGAGGAGTTTACATGTTTTATAGTTTAGGAGGAGTTTTCATGTTATATAGTTCAGGAGGAGTTTACATGTTATATAGTTTAGGAGGAGTTTACATGTTATATAGTTTAGGAGGAGTTTACATGTTATATAGTTCAGGAGGAGTTTACATGTTTCAGAGTTTAGGAAGAGTTTATATGTTATATAGTTTAGGAGGAGTTTACATGTTATATAGTTCAGGAGGAGTTTACATGTTATATAGTTTAGGAGGAGTTTACATGTTATATAGTTCAGGAGGAGTTTACATGTTTCAGAGTTTAGGAAGAGTTTATATGTTATATAGTTCAGGAGGAGTTTACATGTTATATAGTTTAGGAGGAGTTTACATGTTATATAGTTTAGGAGGAGTTTACATGTTTTATAGTTTAGGAGGAGTTTACATGTTATATAGTTTAGGAGGAGTTTACATGTTATATAGTTTAGGAGGAGTTTACATGTTATATAGTTTAGGAGTTTACATGTTATATAGTTTAGGAGGAGTTTACATGTTTTATAGTTTAGGAGGAGTTTACATGTTATATAGTTTAGGAGGAGTTTACATGTTATATAGTTTAGGAGGAGTTTACATGTTATATAGTTTAGTAAAGAGTTTACATGTTATATAGTTTAGGAGGAGTTTACATGTTATATAGTTTAGGAGGAGTTTACATGTTTTATAGTTTAGGAGGAGTTTACATGTTATATAGTTTAGGAGGAGTTTACATGTTATATAGTTTAGGAGGAGTTTACATGTTTTATAGTTTAGGAGGAGTTTACATGTTATATAGTTTAGGAGGAGTTTACATGTTATATAGTTTAGGAGGAGTTTACATGTTATATAGTTTAGGAGGAGTTTATATGTTATATAGTTTAGGAGGAGTTTATATGTTATAGGAGGAGTTTACATGTTTTATAGTTTAGGAGGAGTTTATATGTTATATAGTTTAGGAGGAGTTTATATGTTATAGGAGGAGTTTACATGTTATATAGTTTAGGAGGAGTTTACATGTTATATAGGTCAGGAGGAGTTTATATGTTATAGGAGGAGTTTACATGTTTTATAGTTTAGGAGGAGTTTACATGTTATATAGTTTAGTAAAGAGTTTACATGTTTTATAGTTTAGGAGGAGTTTATATGTTTTATAGTTTAGGAGGAGTTTACATGTTTTATAGTTTAGGAGGAGTTTACATGTTATATAGGTCAGGAGGAGTTTACATGTTATATAGTTTAGGTGGAGTTTACATGTTATATAGGTCAGGAGGAGTTTACATGTTATATAGGTCAGGAGGAGTTTACATGTTATATAGGTCAGGAGGAGTTTACATGTTATATAGGTCAGGAGGAGTTTACATGTTATATAGTTTAGGAGGAGTTTACATGTTATATAGTTTAGGAGGAGTTTATATGTTTTATAGTTTAGGAGGAGTTTACATGTTTTATAGTTTAGGAGGAGTTTACATGTTATATAGTTTAGGAGGAGTTTACATGTTATATAGGTCAGGAGGAGTTTACATGTTACATAGTTTAGGAGGAGTTTACATGTTATATAGGTCAGGAGGAGTTTACATGTTTTATAGTTTAGGAGGAGTTTACATGTTATATAGTTTAGGAGGAGTTTACATGTTATATAGGTCAGGAGGAGTTTACATGTTTTATAGTTTAGGAGGAGTTTACATGTTATATAGTTCAGGAGGAGTTTACATGTTATATAGTTCAGGAGGAGTTTACATGTTATATAGTTTAGGAGGAGTTTACATGTTATATAGTTCAGGAGGAGTTTACATGTTATATAGTTTAGGAGGAGTTTACATGTTATATAGTTTAGGAGGAGTTTACATGTTACATAGTTTAGGAGGAGTTTACATGTTATATAGTTCAGGAGGAGTTTACATGTTATATAGTTCAGGAGGAGTTTACATGTTATATAGTTTAGTAAAGAGTTTACATGTTATATAGGTCAGGAGGAGTTTATATGTTATATAGTTTAGGAGGAGTTTACATGTTATATAGTTTAGGAGGAGTTTACATGTTATATAGTTTAGGAGGAGTTTACATGTTTTATAGTTTAGGAGGAGTTTACATGTTATATAGTTTAGGAGGAGTTTACATGTTATATAGTTCAGGAGGAGTTTACATGTTATATAGTTTAGGAGGAGTTTACATGTTATATAGTTTAGGAGGAGTTTAAATGTTATATAGTTTAGGAGGAGTTTATATGTTATATAGTTTAGGAGGAGTTTACATGTTATATAGGTCAGGAGGAGTTTACATGTTATATAGGTCAGGAGGAGTTTACATGTTTTATAGTTTAGGAGGAGTTTACATGTTATATAGTTTAGGAGGAGTTTACATGTTATATAGGTCAGGAGGAGTTTACATGTTTTATAGTTTAGGAGGAGTTTACATGTTATATAGTTTAGGAGGAGTTTACATGTTATATAGTTTAGGAGGAGTTTACATGTTATATAGTTTAGGAGGAGTTTACATGTTATATAGTTTAGGAGGAGTTTACATGTTATATAGGTCAGGAGGAGTTTACATGTTATATAGGTCAGGAGGAGTTTACATGTTATATAGTTTAGGAGGAGTTTACATGTTATATAGGTCAGGAGGAGTTTACATGTTATATAGTTTAGTAAAGAGTTTACATGTTATATAGGTCAGGAGGAGTTTACATGTTATATAGGTCAGGAGGAGTTTACATGTTATATAGGTCAGGAGGAGATTACATGTTATATAGTTTAGGAGGAGTTTATATGTTATAGGAGGAGTTTACATGTTTTATAGTTTAGGAGGAGTTTACATGTTATATAGTTTAGGAGGAGTTTACATGTTATATAGTTTAGGAGGAGTTTACATGTTATATAGTTTAGGAGGAGTTTACATGTTTTATAGTTTAGGAGGAGTTTTCATGTTATATAGTTCAGGAGGAGTTTACATGTTATATAGTTTAGGAGGAGTTTACATGTTATATAGTTTAGGAGGAGTTTACATGTTATATAGTTCAGGAGGAGTTTACATGTTTCAGAGTTTAGGAAGAGTTTATATGTTATATAGTTTAGGAGGAGTTTACATGTTATATAGTTCAGGAGGAGTTTACATGTTATATAGTTTAGGAGGAGTTTACATGTTATATAGTTCAGGAGGAGTTTACATGTTTCAGAGTTTAGGAAGAGTTTATATGTTATATAGTTCAGGAGGAGTTTACATGTTATATAGTTTAGGAGGAGTTTACATGTTATATAGTTTAGGAGGAGTTTACATGTTTTATAGTTTAGGAGGAGTTTACATGTTATATAGTTTAGGAGGAGTTTACATGTTATATAGTTTAGGAGGAGTTTACATGTTATATAGTTTAGGAGTTTACATGTTATATAGTTTAGGAGGAGTTTACATGTTTTATAGTTTAGGAGGAGTTTACATGTTATATAGTTTAGGAGGAGTTTACATGTTATATAGTTTAGGAGGAGTTTACATGTTATATAGTTTAGTAAAGAGTTTACATGTTATATAGTTTAGGAGGAGTTTACATGTTATATAGTTTAGGAGGAGTTTACATGTTATATAGTTTAGGAGGAGTTTATATGTTATATAGTTCAGGAGGAGTTTACATGTTTTATAGTTTAGGAGGAGTTTACATGTTATATAGTTTAGGAGGAGTTTACATGTTATATAGTTTAGGAGGAGTTTACATGTTTTATAGTTTAGGAGGAGTTTACATGTTATATAGTTTAGGAGGAGTTTACATGTTATATAGTTTAGGAGGAGTTTACATGTTATATAGTTTAGGAGGAGTTTATATGTTATATAGTTTAGGAGGAGTTTATATGTTATAGGAGGAGTTTACATGTTTTATAGTTTAGGAGGAGTTTATATGTTATATAGTTTAGGAGGAGTTTATATGTTATAGGAGGAGTTTACATGTTATATAGTTTAGGAGGAGTTTACATGTTATATAGGTCAGGAGGAGTTTATATGTTATAGGAGGAGTTTACATGTTTTATAGTTTAGGAGGAGTTTACATGTTATATAGTTTAGTAAAGAGTTTACATGTTTTATAGTTTAGGAGGAGTTTATATGTTTTATAGTTTAGGAGGAGTTTACATGTTTTATAGTTTAGGAGGAGTTTACATGTTATATAGGTCAGGAGGAGTTTACATGTTATATAGTTTAGGTGGAGTTTACATGTTATATAGGTCAGGAGGAGTTTACATGTTATATAGGTCAGGAGGAGTTTACATGTTATATAGGTCAGGAGGAGTTTACATGTTATATAGGTCAGGAGGAGTTTACATGTTATATAGTTTAGGAGGAGTTTACATGTTATATAGGTCAGGAGGAGTTTACATGTTATATAGTTTAGGAGGAGTTTACATGTTATATAGTTTAGGAGGAGTTTACATGTTATATAGTTCAGGAGGAGTTTACATGTTACATAGTTTAGGAGGAGTTTACATGTTTCATAGTTTAGGAGGAGTTTACATGTTATATAGTTCAGGAGGAGTTTACATGTTATATAGTTTAGGAGGAGTTTACATGTTATATAGTTTAGGAGGAGTTTACATGTTATATAGGTCAGGAGGAGTTTACATGTTATATAGTTCAGGAGGAGTTTACATGTTATATAGTTTAGGAGGAGTTTACATGTTATATAGGTCAGGAGGAGTTTACATGTTACATAGTTTAGGAGGAGTTTACATGTTATATAGGTCAGGAGGAGTTTACATGTTTTATAGTTTAGGAGGAGTTTACATGTTATATAGTTTAGGAGGAGTTTACATGTTTTATAGTTTAGGAGGAGTTTACATGTTATATAGTTTAGGAGGAGTTTACATGTTATATAGTTTAGGAGGAGTTTACATGTTATATAGTTTAGGAGGAGTTTACATGTTATATAGTTTAGGAGGAGTTTAAATGTTATATAGTTTAGGAGGAGTTTATATGTTATATAGTTTAGGAGGAGTTTACATGTTATATAGGTCAGGAGGAGTTTACATGTTATATAGGTCAGGAGGAGTTTACATGTTTTATAGTTTAGGAGGAGTTTACATGTTATATAGTTTAGGAGGAGTTTACATGTTATATAGGTCAGGAGGAGTTTACATGTTTTATAGTTTAGGAGGAGTTTACATGTTATATAGTTCAGGAGGAGTTTATATGTTATATAGTTTAGGAGGAGTTTATATGTTATATAGTTTAGGAGGAGTTTACATGTTATATAGGTCAGGAGGAGTTTACATGTTATATAGTTTAGGAGGAGTTTATATGTTATGTAGTTTAGGTGGAGTTTACATGTTATATAGTTTAGTAAAGAGTTTACATGTTACAATTTAAGAGTTGACATGTTTCATAGTTTAGGAGGAGTTTACATGTTATATAGTTTAGGAGGAGTTTACATGTTATATAGTTTAGGAGGAGTTTACATGTTTTATAGTTTAGGAGTTTACATGTTATATAGTTTAGGAGGAGTTTACATGTTATATAGTTTAGGAGGAGTTTACATGTTATATAGTTTAGGAGGAGTTTACATGTTATATAGTTTAGTAAAGAGTTTACATGTTACAATTTAAGAGTTGACATGTTTTATAGTTTAGGAGGAGTTTACATGTTATATAGTTTAGGAGGAGTTTACATGTTATATAGTTTAGGAGGAGTTTACATGTTTTATAGTTCAGGAGGAGTTTACATGTTATATAGTTTAGGAGGAGTTTACATGTTATATAGTTTAGTAAAGAGTTTACATGTTACAATTTAAGAGTTGACATGTTATATAGTTTAGGAGGAGTTTACATGTTATATAGTTTAGGAGGAGTTTACATGTTATATAGTTTAGGAGGAGTTTACATGTTATATAGTTTAGGAGGAGTTTACATGTTTTATAGTTCAGGAGGAGTTTACATGTTATATAGTTTAGGAGGAGTTTACATGTTATATAGTTTAGTAAAGAGTTTACATGTTACAATTTAAGAGTTGACATGTTTTATAGTTTAGGAGGAGTTTACATGTTATATAGTTTAGGAGGAGTTTACATGTTATATCGTTTAGTAAAGAGTTTACATGTTATATAGTTTAGGAGGAGTTTACATGTTATATAGTTTAGGAGGAGTTTATATGTTATGTAGTTTAGGAGGAGTTTATATGTTATGTAGTTTAGTAAAGAGTTTACATGTTACAATTTAAAAGTTGACATGTTTCATAGTTTAGGAGGAGTTTACATGTTATATAGTTTAGGAGGAGTTTATATGTTATGTAGTTTAGGAGGAGTTTACATGTTATATAGTTTAGGAGGAGTTTACATGTTATATAGTTTAGGAGGAGTTTACATGTTATATAGTTTAGGAGGAGTTTACATGTTATATAGTTTAGGAGGAGTTTACATGTTATATAGTTTAGGAGGAGTTTACATGTTATATAGTTTAGGAGGAGTTTACATGTTATATAGTTTAGGAGGAGTTTACATGTTATATAGTTTAGGAGGAGTTTACATGTTATATAGGTCAGGAGGAGTTTACATGTTATATAGGTCAGGAGGAGTTTACATGTTATATAGTTTAGGAGGAGTTTACATGTTATATAGTTTAGGAGGAGTTTACATGTTATATAGTTTAGGAGGAGTTTACATGTTATATAGTTTAGGAGGAGTTTACATGTTATATAGGTCAGGAGGAGTTTACATGTTATATAGTTTAGGAGGAGTTTACATGTTACAATTTAAAAGTTGACATGTTTCATAGTTTAGGAGGAGTTTACATGTTATATAGTTTAGGAGGAGTTTACATGTTACAATTTAAAAGTTGACATGTTTCATAGTTTAGGAGGAGTTTACATGTTATATAGTTTAGGAGGAGTTTATATGTTATATAGTTTAGGAGGAGTTTATATGTTATATAGTTTAGGAGGAGTTTATATGTTATATAGTTTAGGAGGAGTTTATATGTTATATAGTTTAGGAGGAGTTTATATGTTTCATAGTTTAGGAGGAGTTTACATGTTATATAGTTTAGGAGGAGTTTATATGTTATGTAGTTTAGGAGGAGTTTATATGTTATGTAGTTTAGTAAAGAGTTTACATGTTACAATTTAAGAGTTGACATGTTTCATAGTTTAGGAGGAGTTTATATGTTATATAGTTTAGGAGGAGTTTACATGTTATATAGTTTAGGAGGAGTTTATATGTTATGTAGTTTAGGAGGAGTTTATATGTTATGTAGTTTAGTAAAGAGTTTACATGTTACAATTTAAGAGTTGACATGTTATATAGTTTAGGAGGAGTTTACATGTTATATAGTTTAGGAGGAGTTTACATGTTATATAGTTTAGGAGGAGTTTACATGTTATATAGTTTAGGAGGAGTTTACATGTTATATAGTTTAGGAGGAGTTTACATGTTATATAGTTCAGGAGGAGTTTACATGTTATATAGTTTAGGAGGAGTTTACATGTTATATAGTTCAGGAGGAGTTTACATGTTATATAGTTTAGGAGGAGTTTACATGTTATATAGTTCAGGAGGAGTTTACATGTTATATAGTTTAGTAAAGAGTTTACATGTTATATAGTTTAGGAGGAGTTTACATGTTTTATAGTTTAGGAGGAGTTTACATGTTATATAGGTCAGGAGGAGTTTACATGTTTTATAGTTTAGGAGGAGTTTACATGTTATATAGTTTAGTAAAGAGTTTACATGTTATATAGTTTAGGAGTTTACATGTTATATAGTTTAGGAGGAGTTTACATGTTTTATAGTTTAGGAGGAGTTTACATGTTATATAGGTCAGGAGGAGTTTACATGTTATATAGGTCAGGAGGAGTTTACATGTTATATAGTTTAGTAAAGAGTTTACATGTTATATAGTTTAGGAGGAGTTTACATGTTATATAGTTTAGGAGTTTACATGTTATATAGTTCAGGAGGAGTTTACATGTTATATAGTTTAGGAGGAGTTTACATGTTATATAGTTTAGGAGGAGTTTACATGTTTTATAGTTTAGGAGTTTACATGTTATATAGTTCAGGAGGAGTTTACATGTTATATAGTTTAGGAGGAGTTTACATGTTATATAGTTTAGGAGGAGTTTACATGTTATATAGGTCAGGAGGAGTTTACATGTTATATAGTTTAGGAGGAGTTTACATGTTATATAGTTTAGGAGGAGTTTACATGTTACAATTTAAGAGTTGACATGTTTTATAGTTTAGGAGGAGTTTACATGTTATATAGTTTAGTAAAGAGTTTACATGTTACAATTTAAGAGTTGACATGTTTCATAGTTTAGGAGGAGTTTACATGTTATATAGTTTAGGAGGAGTTTACATGTTATATAGTTTAGGAGGAGTTTACATGTTATATAGGTCAGGAGGAGTTTACATGTTATATAGTTTAGGAGGAGTTTACATGTTATATCGTTTAGTAAAGAGTTTACATGTTATATAGTTTAGGAGGAGTTTACATGTTATATAGTTTAGGAGGAGTTTATATGTTATGTAGTTTAGGAGGAGTTTATATGTTATGTAGTTTAGTAAAGAGTTTACATGTTACAATTTAAAAGTTGACATGTTTCATAGTTTAGGAGGAGTTTACATGTTATATAGTTTAGGAGGAGTTTATATGTTATGTAGTTTAGGAGGAGTTTACATGTTATATAGTTTAGGAGGAGTTTACATGTTATATAGTTTAGGAGGAGTTTACATGTTATATAGTTTAGGAGGAGTTTACATGTTATATAGTTTAGGAGGAGTTTACATGTTATATAGTTTAGGAGGAGTTTACATGTTATATAGTTTAGGAGGAGTTTACATGTTATATAGTTTAGGAGGAGTTTACATGTTATATAGTTTAGGAGGAGTTTACATGTTATATAGGTCAGGAGGAGTTTACATGTTATATAGGTCAGGAGGAGTTTACATGTTATATAGTTTAGGAGGAGTTTACATGTTATATAGTTTAGGAGGAGTTTACATGTTATATAGTTTAGGAGGAGTTTACATGTTATATAGTTCAGGAGGAGTTTACATGTTATATAGGTCAGGAGGAGTTTACATGTTATATAGTTTAGTAAAGAGTTTACATGTTATATAGTTTAGGAGGAGTTTACATGTTATATAGTTTAGGAGGAGTTTACATGTTATATAGTTTAGGAGGAGTTTACATGTTATATAGTTTAGGAGGAGTTTATATGTTTTATAGTTTAGGAGTTTACATGTTTCATAGTTTAGGAGGAGTTTACATGTTATATAGTTTAGGAGGAGTTTACATGTTACAATTTAAAAGTTGACATGTTACATAGTTTAGGAGGAGTTTACATGTTATATAGTTTAGGAGGAGTTTACATGTTACATAGTTTAGGAGGAGTTTACATGTTACATAGTTTAGGAGGAGTTTACATGTTTCATAGTTTAGGAGGAGTTTACATGTTATATAGTTTAGGAGGAGTTTACATGTTATATAGTTTAGTAAAGAGTTTACATGTTATATAGGTCAGGAGGAGTTTACATGTTATATAGGTCAGGAGGAGTTTACATGTTATATAGTTTAGGAGGAGTTTACATGTTACAATTTAAAAGTTGACATGTTTCATAGTTTAGGAGGAGTTTACATGTTATATAGTTTAGGAGGAGTTTACATGTTACAATTTAAAAGTTGACATGTTTCATAGTTTAGGAGGAGTTTACATGTTATATAGTTTAGGAGGAGTTTATATGTTATATAGTTTAGGAGGAGTTTATATGTTATATAGTTTAGGAGGAGTTTATATGTTATATAGTTTAGGAGGAGTTTATATGTTATATAGTTTAGGAGGAGTTTATATGTTTCATAGTTTAGGAGGAGTTTACATGTTATATAGTTTAGGAGGAGTTTATATGTTATGTAGTTTAGGAGGAGTTTATATGTTATGTAGTTTAGTAAAGAGTTTACATGTTACAATTTAAGAGTTGACATGTTTCATAGTTTAGGAGGAGTTTATATGTTATATAGTTTAGGAGGAGTTTACATGTTATATAGTTTAGGAGGAGTTTATATGTTATGTAGTTTAGGAGGAGTTTATATGTTATGTAGTTTAGTAAAGAGTTTACATGTTACAATTTAAGAGTTGACATGTTATATAGTTTAGGAGGAGTTTACATGTTATATAGTTTAGGAGGAGTTTACATGTTATATAGTTTAGGAGGAGTTTACATGTTTTATAGTTTAGGAGTTTACATGTTATATAGTTTAGGAGGAGTTTACATGTTATATAGTTTAGGAGGAGTTTACATGTTATATAGTTTAGGAGGAGTTTACATGTTATATAGGTCAGGAGGAGTTTACATGTTATATAGTTTAGGAGGAGTTTACATGTTATATAGGTCAGGAGGAGTTTACATGTTATATAGTTTAGGAGGAGTTTACATGTTACATAGTTTAGGAGGAGTTTATATGTTATATAGTTTAGGAGGAGTTTATATGTTATGTAGTTTAGGAGGAGTTTACATGTTATATAGTTTAGTAAAGAGTTTACATGTTACAATTTAAGAGTTGACATGTTTCATAGTTTAGGAGGAGTTTACATGTTATATAGTTTAGGAGGAGTTTACATGTTATATAGTTTAGGAGGAGTTTACATGTTATATAGGTCAGGAGGAGTTTACATGTTATATAGTTTAGGAGGAGTTTACATGTTATATCGTTTAGTAAAGAGTTTACATGTTATATAGTTTAGGAGGAGTTTACATGTTATATAGTTTAGGAGGAGTTTATATGTTATGTAGTTTAGGAGGAGTTTATATGTTATGTAGTTTAGTAAAGAGTTTACATGTTACAATTTAAAAGTTGACATGTTTCATAGTTTAGGAGGAGTTTACATGTTATATAGTTTAGGAGGAGTTTATATGTTATGTAGTTTAGGAGGAGTTTACATGTTATATAGTTTAGGAGGAGTTTACATGTTATATAGTTTAGGAGGAGTTTACATGTTATATAGTTTAGGAGGAGTTTACATGTTATATAGTTTAGGAGGAGTTTACATGTTATATAGTTTAGGAGGAGTTTACATGTTATATAGTTTAGGAGGAGTTTACATGTTATATAGTTTAGGAGGAGTTTACATGTTATATAGTTTAGGAGGAGTTTACATGTTATATAGGTCAGGAGGAGTTTACATGTTATATAGGTCAGGAGGAGTTTACATGTTATATAGTTTAGGAGGAGTTTACATGTTATATAGTTTAGGAGGAGTTTACATGTTATATAGTTTAGGAGGAGTTTACATGTTATATAGTTCAGGAGGAGTTTACATGTTATATAGTTTAGGAGGAGTTTACATGTTATATAGGTCAGGAGGAGTTTACATGTTATATAGTTTAGGAGGAGTTTACATGTTATATAGTTTAGGAGGAGTTTACATGTTATATAGTTTAGGAGGAGTTTACATGTTATATAGTTTAGGAAGAGTTTACATGTTATATAGTTTAGGAGGAGTTTACATGTTATATAGTTTAGTAAAGAGTTTACATGTTATATAGTTTAGGAGGAGTTTACATGTTATATAGTTTAGGAGGAGTTTACATGTTATATAGTTTAGGAGGAGTTTACATGTTATATAGTTTAGGAGGAGTTTACATGTTATATAGTTTAGGAGGAGTTTATATGTTTTATAGTTTAGGAGTTTACATGTTTCATAGTTTAGGAGGAGTTTACATGTTATATAGTTTAGGAGGAGTTTACATGTTACAATTTAAAAGTTGACATGTTACATAGTTTAGGAGGAGTTTACATGTTATATAGTTTAGGAGGAGTTTACATGTTACATAGTTTAGGAGGAGTTTACATGTTACATAGTTTAGGAGGAGTTTACATGTTTCATAGTTTAGGAGGAGTTTACATGTTATATAGTTTAGGAGGAGTTTACATGTTATATAGTTTAGGAGGAGTTTACATGTTATATAGTTTAGGAGGAGTTTACATGTTATATAGTTTAGGAGGAGTTTACATGTTACATAGTTTAGGAGGAGTTTACATGTTATATAGTTTAGGAGGAGTTTACATGTTACATAGTTTAGGAGGAGTTTACATGTTACATAGTTTAGGAGGAGTTTACATGTTACATAGTTTAGGAGGAGTTTACATGTTTCATAGTTTAGGAGGAGTTTACATGTTATATAGTTTAGGAGGAGTTTACATGTTATATAGTTTAGGAGGAGTTTATATGTTATATAGTTTAGGTGGAGTTTACATGTTATATAGTTTAGGAGGAGTTTACATGTTACAATTTAAAAGTTGACATGTTTCATAGTTTAGGAGGAGTTTACATGTTATATAGTTTAGGAGGAGTTTACATGTTACAATTTAAAAGTTGACATGTTTCATAGTTTAGGAGGAGTTTACATGTTATATAGTTTAGGAGGAGTTTATATGTTATATAGTTTAGGAGGAGTTTATATGTTATATAGTTTAGGAGGAGTTTATATGTTATATAGTTTAGGAGGAGTTTATATGTTATATAGTTTAGGAGGAGTTTATATGTTTCATAGTTTAGGAGGAGTTTACATGTTATATAGTTTAGGAGGAGTTTATATGTTATGTAGTTTAGGAGGAGTTTATATGTTATGTAGTTTAGTAAAGAGTTTACATGTTACAATTTAAGAGTTGACATGTTTCATAGTTTAGGAGGAGTTTATATGTTATATAGTTTAGGAGGAGTTTACATGTTATATAGTTTAGGAGGAGTTTATATGTTATGTAGTTTAGGAGGAGTTTATATGTTATGTAGTTTAGTAAAGAGTTTACATGTTACAATTTAAGAGTTGACATGTTATATAGTTTAGGAGGAGTTTACATGTTATATAGTTTAGGAGGAGTTTACATGTTATATAGTTTAGGAGGAGTTTACATGTTATATAGTTTAGGAGGAGTTTACATGTTATATAGTTTAGGAGGAGTTTACATGTTATATAGTTCAGGAGGAGTTTACATGTTATAGTTTAGGAGGAGTTTATATGTTTTATAGTTTAGGAGTTTACATGTTTCATAGTTTAGGAGGAGTTTACATGTTTTATAGTTTAGGAGGAGTTTATATGTTATATAGTTTAGGAGGAGTTTACATGTTATATAGTTTAGGAGGAGTTTACATGTTTTATAGTTTAGGAGGAGTTTATATGTTTTATAGTTTAGGAGTTTACATGTTTCATAGTTTAGGAGGAGTTTACATGTTTTATAGTTTAGGAGGAGTTTACATGTTATATAGGTCAGGAGGAGTTTACATGTTATATAGTTTAGTAAAGAGTTTACATGTTATATAGTTTAGGAGGAGTTTACATGTTATATAGTTTAGGAGGAGTTTACATGTTATATAGTTTAGGAGGAGTTTACATGTTATATAGTTTAGGAGGAGTTTACATGTTATATAGTTTAGGAGGAGTTTATATGTTATATAGTTTAGGAGGAGTTTACATGTTATATAGTTCAGGAGGAGTTTACATGTTATATAGTTTAGGAGGAGTTTACATGTTATATAGTTTAGGAGGAGTTTACATGTTATATAGGTCAGGAGGAGTTTACATGTTTTATAGTTTAGGAGGAGTTTACATGTTATATAGTTTAGGAGGAGTTTACATGTTATATAGTTTAGGAGGAGTTTACATGTTTTATAGTTTAGGAGGAGTTTACATGTTATATAGGTCAGGAGGAGTTTACATGTTATATAGGTCAGGAGGAGTTTACATGTTATATAGGTCAGGAGGAGTTTACATGTTATATAGTTTAGGAGGAGTTTACATGTTATATAGGTCATGAGGAGTTTACATGTTATATAGTTTAGGAGGAGTTTACATGTTATATAGGTCAGGAGGAGTTTATATGTTATGTAGTTTAGGAGGAGTTTATATGTTATGTAGTTTAGTAAAGAGTTTACATGTTACAATTTAAGAGTTGACATGTTATATAGTTTAGGAGGAGTTTACATGTTATATAGTTTAGGAGGAGTTTACATGTTATATAGTTTAGGAGGAGTTTACATGTTTTATAGTTTAGGAGGAGTTTACATGTTTTATAGTTTAGGAGTTTACATGTTATATAGTTTAGGAGGAGTTTACATGTTATATAGTTTAGGAGGAGTTTACATGTTTCATAGTTTAGGAGGAGTTTACATGTTATATAGTTTAGGAGTTTACATGTTATATAGTTTAGGAGGAGTTTACATGTTTTATAGTTTAGGAGGAGTTTATATGTTTTATAGTTTAGGAGTTTACATGTTATATAGTTTAGGAGGAGTTTACATGTTATATAGTTTAGGAGGAGTTTACATGTTATATAGTTTAGGAGGAGTTTATATGTTATATAGTTTAGGAGGAGTTTATATGTTATATAGTTTAGGAGGAGTTTACATGTTACAATTTAAGAGTTGACATGTTTCATAGTTTAGGAGGAGTTTACATGTTATATAGTTTAGGAGGAGTTTACATGTTATATAGTTTAGGAGGAGTTTACATGTTATATAGTTTAGGAGTTTACATGTTATATAGTTCTGGAGGAGTTTATATGTTATATAGTTTAGGAGTTTACATGTTATATAGTTCAGGAGGAGTTTATATGTTATATAGTTTAGGAGGAGTTTACATGTTATATAGTTTAGGAGGAGTTTACATGTTATGTAGTTTAGTAAAGAGTTTATATGTTATATAGTTTAGGAGGAGTTTATATGTTTTATAGTTTAGGAGGAGTTTATATGTTTTATAGTTTAGGAGGAGTTTACATGTTATATAGTTTAGGAGGAGTTTACATGTTATATAGTTTAGGAGGAGTTTATATGTTATATAGTTTAGGAGGAGTTTATATGTTATGTAGTTTAGGAGGAGTTTATATGTTATGTAGTTTAGTAAAGAGTTTATATGTTATATAGTTTAGGAGGAGTTTATATGTTATATAGTTTAGGAGGAGTTTATATGTTATGTAGTTTAGTAAAGAGTTTATATGTTATATAGTTTAGGAGGAGTTTACATGTTTTATAGTTTAGGAGGAGTTTACATGTTATATAGTTTAGGAGGAGTTTACATGTTATATAGTTTAGGAGGAGTTTATATGTTTTATAGTTTAGGAGGAGTTTACATGTTATATAGTTTAGGAGGAGTTTACATGTTATATAGTTTAGGAGGAGTTTATATGTTTTATAGTTTAGGAGGAGTTTATATGTTATGTAGTTTAGTAAAGAGTTTATATGTTACCTATTTCAGGAGTTTACATGTTACATAGTTTAGGAGAATGTCTTGCAGTGGGCTGAATCAGAATGGACTTACCCACCCCAGTTTACTCCCTTTCCTGAAAAAATATATATATTGGGAATGTCAGTATTTCCTAACATGTTTTCATTATGTTTTGTTTATATGCTATTATTATTATTTTTTAAATGGCCACCAGTCTTGTTGCTAGCATGTCAAAAAAGTACACTACAGGGAGCCTTCCACACAGTCTTTGGTCAAGGCTCTGCTATGGGACTAAAGTCCAAAACAGGCAACAGAGCAACTTGGCCACCAATGAATTTGGATCTCTCTATTTCCGTTTATTTTCAAAGCACTTTAACTATGTTATCTCCCTTTACATTTACGCCACTTAGCAGACGCTCGTATCCAGAGAAACTAGGGTTAAGTGCATTGCTCAAGGGCGCATTGACAGATTTTTCATGTAGTTGGCTCTGGGATTTTGAACCAGCGACCTTTCGGTTTCCGGCCCAACACTCTTAACTGATGTACTTTATTGGTTTTATTGCGTCTTTTTCCCCTGACACGACCACATGTCTCTGTCCACATGTTCATGTCAGTGGTTTGATAGAGGACCTTTAGAGTAGCTGTGGAGATAATATGGTTGGGTCTCCTGGGGACAAAGGTCTGTGACAGCGTGCTTCACTGCCTTTTCCCAGTGATAACATTCTGGCTAATGTTTGGAGCGGCTGGCTGCATGGAAGGAGAATGACATGCAGGTAGCAGACCGACAGGAACCCATCAGGCCCATTACACTACACACACTATCCACCTGAACAAGTACTGTTGTTCATTAGGCTATAGGTCAGTGCTATCCGGGATCCTTGGGACGTCCCTAAACTAATCTCTAACTTTAACCTTAACCCTTACCCTTGCACTAATCTTAACCATAACTCTTACCTAACCCTAACCTTAACCCTTAACCACTTTTATTTCAATGGGGTAGGGATGTCCAAAGGATTCCCGATGGCACGGACCGTAGACTGTAGCCTCAGAGGAAGAAAAGTGTTACAGCCACACGGGTCGAGGTTTAATTCCTGTTTTTCAACTTTTAAGTTCTTCATTACTGTAAAATGGAACTTTCCTATCCCCAACTTCCATTTCCACTTTTTTTATGACTGATAAAAGACTTGTGAAACTCAGTGAAACTCACAAAAACCTAAAGAATGCAGTGACAGGGCCACATTTCTTTGAAGAATTTGCATATACAGTGCCTTGCGAAAGTATTCGGCCCCCTTGCGACCTTTTGCCACATTTCAGGCTTCAAACATAAAGATATAAAACTGTATTTTTTTGTGAAGAATCAACAACAAGTGGGACACAATCATGAAGTGGAATGACATTTATTGGATATTTCAAACTTTTTTAACAAATCAAAAACTGAAAAATTGGGCGTGCAAAATTATTCAGCCCCTTTACTTTCAGTGCAGCAAACTCTCTCCAGAAGTTCAGTGAGGATCTCTGAATGATCCAATGTTGACCTAAATGACTAATGATGATAAATACAATCCACCTGTGTGTAATCAAGTCTCCGTATAAATGCACCTGCACTGTGATAGTCTCAGAGGTCCGTTAAAAGCGCAGAGAGCATCATGAAGAACAAGGAACACACCAGGCAGGTCCGAGATACTGTTGTGAAGAAGTTTTAAAGCCGGATATGGATACAAAAATATTTCCCAAGCTTTAAACATCCCAAGGAGCACTGTGCAAGCGATAATATTGAAATGGAAGGAGTATCAGACCACTGCAAATCTACCAAGACCTGGCCGTCCCTCTAAACTTTCAGCTCATACAAGGAGAAGACTGATCAGAGATGCAGCCAAGAGGCCCATGATCACTCTGGATGAACTGCAGAGATCTACAGCTGAGGTGGGAGACTCTGTCAGTAGGACAACAATCAGTCGTATATTGCACAAATCTGGCCTTTATGGAAGAGTGGCAAGAAGAAAGCCATTTCTTAAAGATATCCAAAAAAAGTGTTGTTTAAAGTTTGCCACAAGCCACCTGGGAGACACACCAAACATGTGGAAGAAGGTGCTCTGGTCAGATGAAACCAAAATTGAACTTTTTGGCAACAATGCAAAACGTTATGTTTGGCGTAAAAGCAACACAGCTCATCACCCTGAACACACCATCCCCACTGTCAAACATGGTGGTGGCAGCATCATAGTTTGGGCCTGCTTTTCTTCAGCAGGGACAGGGAAGATGGTTAAAATTGATGGGACGATGGATGGAGCCAAATACAGGACCATTCTGGAAGAAAACCTGATGGAGTCTGCAAAAGACCTGAGACTGGGACGGAGATTTGTATTCCAACAAGACAATGATCCAAAACATAAAGCAAAATCTACAATGGAATGGTTCAAAAATAAACATATCCAGGTGTTAGAATGGCCAAGTCAAAGTCCAGACCTGAATCCAATCGAGAATCTAAAACTGAAAACTGCTCTCCATCCAACCTCACTGAGCTCGAGCTGTTTTGCATGGAGGAATGGGAAAAAAATTTCAGTCTCTCGATGTGCAAAACTGATAGAGACATACCCCAAGCGACTTACAGCTGTAATCGCAGCAAAAGGTGGCGCTACAAAGTATTAACTTAAGGGGGCTGAATAATTTTGCACGCCCAATTTTTCAGTTTTTGATTTGTTAAAAACGTTTGAAATATCCAATAAATGTCGTTCCACTTCATGATTGTGTCCCACTTGTTGTTGATTCTTCACAAAAAAATACAGTTTTATATCTTTATGTTTGAAGCCTGAAATGTGGCAAAAGGTCGCAAAGTTCAAGGGGGCTGAATACTTTCGCAAGGCACTGTATGAAATAATTTGCATACATTATACTTATCATAAATAGGCATGCAATTTTAAAACAAAGTACATATTAGCTTGGCTGTGAAATGACTATGTCCTCAAGATTGTTTTTAGCCAAAGCCTTAGAATTTCAGGCTCATTCAAGATGAAAGCCTCAACAACAACAAGGAGAAGCAAGTATTGACAAATCAGCATCTCTTTAACTACTCTCACAGGAATGAGGAAGTGAGTGAGGAAGTGAGTGAGGATCTAGTTTACGGGAAACTAGTGGGAGGGGTTGATGGGAATGCATGTGGGTGGTTTTGAGGATGACTATAATAAATATTTTAACAGAGAGAGAGAGAGAGAGAGGAAGAGAGAATAGAGAGGTAGAATGCCTTTTAAACAATTGTAGCACAGTAACATTGGATTTGACATCCCAATTTGTTTATATGTGTAGGACCACCATTGAACAAGGCCTACTATACTAGGGTTCAATATGGTGTTTTGCTGATGTGTTCTAAACTTTATGTATGTCTACAGCTTAGGAGTTTACTATTGTACAAATCTCAGACAACTCTTTCAGTGAGTTTTCCAGGTCAATAGTACATTTAAAAGCTACAAAGACAACCCCTCAGTAACATCTTCTTGTCTGTAAACAATGTTTTTTTTAAATGGTTGAGTCACAGGGGTGAGTCGACATGCACATGTTGACAGTTGGCGGTCTGACTATCGATCTTTGTGCTCCCTCCCTCTGCCTCAGAGGAGGACAGGAATCTGGTTGTGGTCTAGTCACCGCGCCCTCCCATCTGCCCCGCGCTCCATGTCGACCTGTTTGCCTGTTTGCTTTAGAGAGCAAGTTGACCTTTTTCCTTAATGGCCTATCTGGCCAATACAATGTGTGGGTCTGTGAGTCAGGCAGCAGGAATTCAGCACTCCCTGACGGGTAGCACCAGTCCCAAGGAGTCAGGGTCACCCTAAGACATTGTATTGTTGTCTTGGAAACCCCTGAGGAATCCTGCAGGCAAACATTGACTCAGTCATCTCCCACACTACAGCCAGACTCCCTCTCAGGCAGCTCTCTCATGTGCTGGCTTGTTGCAGGAGGTGGGTGCCTGGATGGCCAATCGTGGGATCCGTCACAGATGTGAAAGTGCTCGTGTGGATAGCTGGAATAGCTGTCCGCCCTCTCTTATTAGTGTGTCTGACTCATTCACAAAAAATGTGAGAACTTCAACTGCAACACCTTGAACAAGTTCAGCCGTAAACTCTGCAGTGTAGTTGATTATCTCTAACTTTCACAAAGAATAAAGCATGAGATGTGAGCCAAATAAAACTAGCAGCATGTGTTAAGCTTAGGATGGGAAACAGGGTTTTGAATGTTTTCTTGAGAGCAGACGTTTTCCAGTGATAATCCCTTAACTATCGGTTCTCTAAGATCCAGGCCAAACACAGGCAATATTTTGGAGGAGGACCAGGATCACTCATGGATAGAACACCTTGTTATTCAGGGGAAAACGGATCACAGTGACCTCCGTCCAAAACATGAGAAAATGAATGTTTTGGACAGCATGCAAAACATACCTTGTGAAAGCACAGCCCTGTATGATTAGCTGTTTACTTTCAGATTGTAGTCTGTGTTATGCATACGGTGTAAACAGGCTGAGTGTTGACTTTCAGATTGTAGTCTGTGTTTTGCATACAGTGTAAAAGTTCTGCGTGTTTACTTTCAGATTGTAGTCTGTGTTATGCATACGGTGTAAACAGGCTGAGTGTTTACTTTCAGATTGTAGTCTGTGTTATACAAACGGTGTAAACAGTCTGCGTGTTTACTTTCAGATTGTAGTCTGTGTTATGCATACGGTGTAAACAGGCTGAGTGTTTACTTTCAGATTGTAGTCTGTGTTATACAAACGGTGTAAACAGTCTGCGTGTTTACTTTCAGGTTGTAGTCTGTGTTATGCATACAGTGTAAACAGTCTGCGTGTTTAATTTCAGGTTGTAGTCTGTGTTATGCATACAGTGTAAACAGTCTGCATGTTTACTTTCAGGTTGTTGTCTGTGTTATACAAACGGTGTAAACAGTCTGCGTGTTTAATTTCAGGTTGTAGTCTGTGTTATGCATACAGTGTAAACAGTCTGCATGTTTACTTTCAGGTTGTTGTCTGTGTTATACAAACGGTGTAAACAGTCTGCGTGTTTAATTTCAGGTTGTAGTCTGTGTTATGCATACAGTGTAAACAGTCTGCATGTTTACTTTCAGGTTGTTGTCTGTGTTTTGCACACAGTGTAAAAGTTCTGCGTGTTTACTTTCAGGTTGTTGTCTGTGTTATACAAACGGTGTAAACAGTCTGCGTGTTTACTTTCAGGTTGTAGTCTGTGTTATGCATACAGTGTAAACAGTCTGCTTGTTGACTTTCAGGTTGTAGTCTGTGTTATGCATACAGTGTAAACAGTCTGCGTGTTGACTTTCAGGTTGTAGTCTGTGTTATGCATACAGTGTAAACAGTCTGTGTGAGTCTTCTGTTCTTCAGAAGAAATTCTTGAGAAAGATGCTCAGTAGATCTGATCCTATGACAGGTTTGGGAGGGGGGAGTTTGTGCTACAGCTGGAGTTTCTCTTTCTGTTTCCCAAGAACTGATTTGTAGGAGTGGTGTACGGAGCATGTGCATGTGAACAAAACATGAATAACACATTCCTTGATTGAATTGCACCCCCCTCAGAACAGGCTCTACAAGGTGTCGAAGGTGTTCCACAGGGATGTTGGCACATTACCCGTTCAAAGGCACAAATCTTTTGTCTTGCCCGTTCACCCTCTGAATGGCACACGTACACAATCCATTTCTCAACTGTCTCGGGGCTTCAAAATCCTCCTTTAACCTGTCACCTCCCCTTTATCTACACTGATTGAAGTGGATTTAACAAGTGACATCAATAAGGGATCATAGCTTTCACCTGGATTCACCTGGTCAGTCTATGGCATGGAAAGAGCAGGTGTTCTTAATGTTTTGTACACTCAGTGTGGCTGTGCTGTAGCTGTCACTAACGGGGTCATAAACTATGGTCAGAGTGGTAGAGAAATAATATATAAATAATATAAGATGAGCAGCACTGTTAACAACACAGCAGTCACACCAGCATTTCACTGTTATTTGCTGTGTATGAATTTCAGTGGAGGCTGGTGGGAGGCTGCTATAGGAGGACGGACTCATTGTACTGGCTGGATTGGAACATTGAAACGGAGTCAAAAAGTGGTTTCCACATGTTACCGTTCCATGTGTTCCATTCCAGCCATTACAATGAGTCCGTCCTCCTATAGCTCCTGCCACCAGCTGCCACTGATCAAATCAAATCAAATGTTATTGGTCACATACACATGGTTAGCAGATGTTAATGTGAGTGTAGCGAAATGCTTGTGCTTCTAGTTCCGACCGTGCAGATATACCTAACAAGTAATCCAACAATTTCACAAAAACTTCCTTATACACACAAGTGTAAAGGAATGAATAAGAATATGTACATATAAATATATGGATGAGCGATGGCCGAACGGCATAGGCAAGATGCAGTAGATGGTATAGAGTACAGTATATACATATGAGATGAGTAATGTAGGGTATGTAAACATTATATAAGGTGCCATTGTTTAAAGTGACTAGTGATATATTTATTACATCCCATTTTTAATTATTAAAGTGGCTAGAGATTTGAGTCAGTATGTTGGCAGCAGCCCCTCAATGTTAGTGATGGCTGTTTAACAGTCTGATGGCCTTGAGATAGAAGCTGTTTTTCAGTCTCTCGGTCCCTGCTTTGATGCACCTGTATTGACCTCGCCTTCTGGATGATAGCAAGATGAACAAGCAGTGGCTCGGGTGGTTGTTGTCCTTGATGATCTTTTTGGCCTTCCTGTGACATCGGGTGGTGTAGGTGTCCTGGAGGGCAGGTAGTTTGCCCTCGGTAATGCGTTGTGCAGACCTCACTACCCTCTGGAGAGCCTTGCGGTTGTGGGCGGAGCAGATGCCGTGCCAGGCGGTGACACAGCCCGACAGGATGTTCTCGATTGTGCATCTGTAAAAGTTTGTGAGTGTTTTTGGTGACGAGGCAAATTTCTTCAATTGAATATGGTACAATGATAAATGAATTGAGGAAACATATTTTGGAAAAGTTCGTATTGTAACAGCATACTTAGGCAAATAATCAAGTTGTGAGAAAACATTTTTTATTTTCCAACAGTCCCTCAAAGTAGATTGGCTTTGTCCTGCTATTGTGATGACTCCATCCAAAATGCAGATGCGCTCCATAGCTGAGGAGAGGATGAGTCATCGATTCTCCAGATGCACACGGTCCATTTGGGTTACCAGATGCACAAGTTCCATTTGGGTTACCAGATGCACACGGTCCTTTTAGGTGACCAGGTGCACATGGGCCTTTTTAGGTGACCAGGTGCACATGGGCCTTTTTAGGTGACCAGGTGCACATGTGCCTTTTTAGGTGACCAGGTGCACAACATCCATTTTGGGTGACCAGGTGCACGCGGTTCGTAACAGCGCGGCTATCTGCTTTAATGTCCGAGGAAGGGTGCTTAAGTGTGGGTGCCCTGGTTCACCTGGTACGCAAGGTTGTGGAGGTGGGGGGGGGGGGGGTCCCCTGCTCCACCCATGCACATACATAGCCTTATTTGACTCATTGTTAAACACGTTTGCATGATTTTCCCTTCCTCAGTTCAGGGAATGAGAAGGCTACTTCATTGACTGAGTCCTGTCAAAAACACAATGCAGATAGCAGCACATAATGGGACAAGACAAAAATGGTGGCAAGGTTAAAGGTTTAATGGCGGAGAAATATACTGAGATATGAATAGACTGGTGTTGATAAATATCGGAGTGTGGTGTCAGGAAAATAACCTCACACTCAACGTCAACAAAACAAAGGTGATGATCGTGGACTTCAGGCAACAGCAGAGGGAGCACCCCCCTATCCACATCGACGGGACAGTAGTGGAGAAGATGGAAAGTTTTAAGTTCCTCGGCGTACACATCACGGACAACTGAAATGGTCCACCCACACAGACAGCGTGGTGAAGAAGGCACAACAGCGCCTCTTCAACTTCAGGAGACTGAAGAAATTTGGCTTGTCACCAAAAACACTCACAAACTTTTACAGATGCACAATCGAGAGCATCCTGTCGGGCTGTATCACCGCCTGGTATGGCAACTGCTCCGCCCACAACCGCAAGGCTCTCCAGAGGGTAGTGAGGTCTGCACAACGCATCACCGGGTGCAAACTACTTGCCCTCCAGGACACCTGCACCACCCGATGTCACAGAAAGGCCAAAAAGATCATCATGGACAACAACCACCCGAGCCACCGCCTGTTCATCCCGCTATCATCCAGAAGGCGAGGTCAGTACAGGTGCATCAAAGCAGGGACTGAGAGACTGAAAAACAGCTTCTATCTCAAGGCTATCAGACTGTTAAACAGCCATCACTAACATTGAGTGGCTGCTGCCAACATACTGACTCATTGCCTGTGCCTTTCTGCCATCACTCATCCATATATTTATTGCCTATGCCGTTCGGCCATCGCTCATCCATATATTTACATGTACATATTCTTATTCATTCCTTTACACTTGTGTGTGTATAAGGTAGTTGTTGTGAAATTGTTGGATTACTTGTTAGATATTACTGCACGTCCGGAACTAGAAGCACAAGCATTTCGCTACACTCGCATTAACAACTGCTAACCATGTGTATGTGACCAATAAAATTTGATTTGATTTAATACCCAGCCATAGTACAGTGAGTATTTACAGTAATAAACAGCCCACATGGTCATACAGGTCCTCTCAATGGGCTCTGGACACATACTTAGCCATATACTGTATAAAGACAATCAGGTATAGTGAGCAAAAATAGGCGGAGGATTAGAGGCTTGGGGACCATGAACCCCATGGCGGGTGTGTGTCCTGGCGAGAGAAGAGGGGTCAGGTTGGCCAAGCTGGGGCCTGGGGAGAGGAGGGGGTAGGTTGGCCATGCTGGGGCCAGGGGAGAGAGGAGGGGCAGGTTGCTAAGCTGGGGCTTGGCGAGGGAAGAAGGGCCAGGTTAGCCAAGCTGGGGCCTGGGGAGAGACGAGGGGGCAGGTGGCCAAGCTGGGGCCTGGCGAGGGAAGAGGGGCCAGGTTGGCCAAGCTGGGGCCTGGGGAGAGAAGAGGGGCCAGGTTAGCCAAGCTGGGACCTGACGAGAGGACCACATGCTGAGCCATCTCTGCTCAAGGAAGTAAGATGAGTGCAAGCCTTGCTATTTGTATTTGAGTACCTGCTAAATAAACAGACCATTTTGTCACACATTTTGGCTATCTTTAGGTTGTCTCTATTGTTGTACAAACACTACAGCTGGAGACTACTAGAACTGTAAAATACCAGCTACTTTGCCTTCTGAGATGAGAGGAAGGTTCTGACACCAACAGATTTGCAGACTGAGGGTAGGATCCCCCTGCGGTGTAATCACCTCTTATTAAACGTACCCTGCTTTCTAGATAAACCTATAAGAGCATAATTAAAGTTTATTAGCTGGTCTTACCAAGAGACTGCAATGTAATCTGGACCATGTCTCCTTTGCCATATGGTAATGATCTACACCCCCCTTCTGCTTACACATGAAAGAGAGTTGAGCTATGTCAACTCTTGAGCAAGTGCTCGGGTGGTGGCAACTTCTGTTGCTATTCATTCATGCCAATCTAATACAAATGTGAAATATGATTTTAATACATTCCCTAGTTTGTGTTTGGATTTGACTTCCCAGGCTCATGGTAGAAAGGATCTATTGGAAATAAAACCAGTGAGACAAAAGTCAAGGTAAAAAAAAAAGATTTATTGAGAAACGTATAAAAATATTTTTAACAATTTACAATTTGGATGAAAAAACAAAACAAGCCGCAATCATACAACTAGAGGTGAAAACAAGTTGATGCATGTAACAGTCATTTCATCCCCATCAGACAAATACAGTAACAACAAATGTCCATCAGTAGACGTTCAATGTTACATTAAAATGGAAGTGCTTTGAAGGTTATTTACACATATACACGTCTGCTCAGAAGATTTTAAACCATAAATATGGTCAAAATACATTTAAATAATCTGTGGGCCCTTCAACAACCGTGGAATGAAATATACAGCCAAAATTCTCTTAAAATAAATAAATAATTCCACGTAGCTCGAGTGAAAGAAAAAAACCCACAAATAAATATTCACAATGGCCTCAATGCTAGCCTGTTATGCAAAAGACAGAGACATGTTTACACATAAACAAAAGAGCAGGACATTTAGTGTTTCAGTGTGGTGCTTTGCATTTCAGTGTGCATTAACATCTGGATGAGTGGTAACTGTGTGGACAGGAGTTAAAAGCTCAGAGGTGGATGCAGGAAAGTGAGGTAAGTTTTCAGGTTCTTGTTTGCACCATGTGAGGTTGTCTTGTTGCTGTCGACATTGTAATATGGCATAGGCTTTACTGATCTATGCCTATGAGATAGGAAATAAAGCCTTGTAAAGTATTATTTTATTCAAGTATTTCCAGGGTCCCAACAATCTGACTCACAACCAAAGGCATTTAGATCTGCTTCCTCTGACTCCCACTCATCAGTGAGCAACAACAGAGTACAGTGGCTGGTTGGTAGCTAGTTATGTAACAAAGACTGTCCACGCCTTCAGTAGAACAATCACATGGGTAGGGATGGACTTTTTTCTGGTGAACATAATCTCACGCCACAGCCAATATTATAGAGCAAGTCCTTCGTAAGGGTGAGAATAGCTTTCGCTATTACAAGTAGCTATTAAGGACTTTGGTTTTCATGGAGTCCAAAAGCTGTGTGAACAGGTGGGGTCTGGCCACAAGAGAAAGAGGGAGAGAGATTTAACAAGAGTCATCTGTAACTTCCTTCTGTATAACATATGTTGTGTTTCAGTGTACGGCCACATCAGTCCTCTGGGTGTACCACTAGTCTCTGTCAGTGCAGCCATGCCGTCACTGGGCCACCACGGTGGTGAAGGCAGTAGGCTCAGGGCTGATGCTGTGCAGTCGGATCTCGTTGCTCTGCTCTGCAGAGGACACTGTGCTCTGCATCCACGGGTGATTGATGATGTCCTCAAACGATGGCCTCTCAGCAGGTCTCAGGGACAAGCACAACTTGATCAACTGCTGGCACTCTGTAAGAACAATGGGGATAACGGTCAGTCGGTTCTTAGACTGGACACACAATGACTAACATTCCACTGGTTTAGGTTTGAGGTTTTGTTCCAGTTATTGGGGCTCACCTGTGGAGATTCTTCGTCTGAAGAGCACCTGGCCTCGTACAATCTCCTCGTCCTGTTCGAAGGGGATATCTCCACACACCATGTCATACAGCAGGACACCCAGAGACCAAACTGTGGCTGACCGCCCATGGTACCGATGGTATTTAATCCATTCTGGTGGGCTGTACACTCTAGTACCTGTGGATATAAAGAATAAGAATGATAGTTAGATTCAATGGGGTGTCTATTTCTACAAATAGGATGTTTTATTTTATTTTTAATCAGACCTTTATTTAACTAGGAACACATGCAATAGAATCTGTTCAAAAATTGACAAGTAAAAAAAAAAAAAAAAGATTGGGGAAACATTTAATAAATTGTGATATTATAGATTAAAATATTATAAAACAATAGCTGCACCTCCTATTGGGGCCAGGTGACAGTGAGCATGACAGGTGTGCGTGGGAGGAGAGTCAGGTGACAATGTTTACAAACTTTGAGTTGTAAAAATACACGTTTCCTCCAAAGGGTGGCGCTCAAAGCAACACATTCGGTAACCCACTAAAATGGGCTACGGTTAAAGTCTATCAACCGGTATGCTTACCGTCGAAGTCGGTGTAAACAGTGTCTTTGAGCAATGCCCCGGATCCAAAGTCAATAAGATTAATTTCGCCCGTCCGAAGATCGATGAGGATATTTTCGTCCTTGATGTCCCTGTGTACAACCCCACAGTTGTGGCAGTGTCGCACCGCTTCAAGAACCTGACGGAAAAAGTTCTTTGCCAGCTCCTCTGGTAAGGCGCCCTTCTCAGTGATGAAATCAAACAAGTCCTTGCCGTTCTCCGGTCGTTCCATGACAATAATAAAGCTGTCAGGTCGCTCGTACCAGTCCAGCATCTTTATTACCCCCCGAGCCCCATTTCCAACTTTCTTCAAGAGTAGAATCTCCATAGGGACGCGAGAGCCATTGGGCTGAAAACAAAATAGAAATATGTTTAATTTCTGGAGACAATAGTACAACATATGATTAACAACTATCCCTTTAGTTAACTTGTTAAAATGCACAACCATAAGAATCCTTACCATCTCTCCCCAATCCGAGACCCGATCCTTGGCCACATGTTTGACAGCAACCTGTGTGAAAGAAAAACAATCTAACATGAAATTACATGAGCAAACATGCAACAACAAAAAAAATATATATGTATATCACGTTAAAAAAGTTCAAATAATGCGAAAGATACTAACCAGTGCTCCATCTGAAATTGTCGTGCCTGAATAGACTGTGCCAAACCCGCCGCTTCCCAGCACAGCGCCGACCTGGTAAACCTTTTCAAATGGCTCCCTCTCCTTCCCTGTGATTATAGATGTACACACGGTTAATACAACGCTTCAAACTAGTGCAATGTGACATGGCTGAATGCAAAGCATCGAAATAACAGAAAAGGAAAACGATGAATTAAAATACAATAACATTGTTGTGAGCCCAGCTAGATATAGCAGCTGGTTAGTAAAGCGAACATTTAACGTTAGCTAGCTATAGCGAACAACAAAAGCTTAATCTAACCTTGGTGAATTTGAAGCTGGATTTTCGCCGGCATATCAACGGTGGAGATATGAGCGAATGAGTTTAATTTCGACAACAGCATTCCTGTAATCCACGAAATGTGTGATTTATTCTACAAATATTCCGTCGTGGGATACAGTTCCACTATCGGGCGTGTGATCCACGTTGTTGTAGCTGGGGGGGAAAATGCGTCAGGAATGCTCTCTAATCCGGATCTCATGAAGACTCGTATTTGATCCTTGACCATAAATGCTTCGGTATCCAGTGAGTAGAAATAACGACTAGCCCAATGATTAAAAAATGACTATTAACAACCTCAATAGTTGTAAACAGTAAGTCAAATTAAAAGAAAACCAGCTCCTAATACGTTTTAGTCGCAAAGACACCGGCTCCTTGGATTTGAGTAAGGGCAGCGGAAGGACAAATATATATCTATAGTAAATGGGAGTAGCCACAAGGTCCATCGTCATTCTTTTCTCCGCCCACCAGTCATTCTCCACCAATAGTAATTATTATAGACGATCCAAACACACGTCAATCACAGAATTAGAAGAAAGAAAAGCCTAACCGGCTAGACTAGACGTGGCGGGAATTAAAACGCGGCAAAATAAATACTTTTTTTTACTGCACTTCGGAAGGAAATACAAATAGAATATCTACATGGGCAAACTACCCCCTCTCCTTGCATGCGAGATGTAGTCTGCACGGGAATGTATGGAGGGTTACTGTTACGGAGTTCTTATGTTGCATGCTTCATTCAGGCTTTGACGCAACATAGTTTTATAAGAACATTATTTTTTTTGTTATACTATCAACTGTTGTTTACATTATACTACATATCCTTTACCCCAAAAAGGCTATGCCAGAGTTGGTTTAGCCTATATGCATTATGGAATATAGTGTGATCCTAATGCAATTTTATGCAGCGAGATTTCAGTAGATTTTATGTCTTCTGTCGCA
Source organism: Oncorhynchus mykiss (assembly GCF_057628025.1). Classification (NCBI taxonomy): domain Eukaryota; kingdom Metazoa; phylum Chordata; class Actinopteri; order Salmoniformes; family Salmonidae; genus Oncorhynchus; species Oncorhynchus mykiss. The sequence goes on along the minus strand of NC_143037.1, from coordinate 70,166,731 downwards.
GGGATATAATGTAGCTAATTCTGTATCAGTTCATCAAGAACTTGGGTCTATTGTATTAACCCCACAATATGCTATAGCCTATTATTTTCACTTCAGGACAATGCAGTGTATTGCCTATTCGAGGGGAGAACTAACCTATAGTTTTTATTTGAATTGGCGAACAATAGTAGTCTACTCGACACTAAAGCGCTATGTATAATAGCCGCATACCATACATTCTTTCAAATTGGGTGGCCTCGTTTTTAGTTGGTTGCAGGATGTGGGAAACTTGAGATAAAAGACATCCACCCCCCCCCCCCCCCCCCCCCCCCCACCAGTCTTTTCCCGCGCAATACATCATTGTTTGAACGCCCTCCTCCTCTCTCCCTCTCTCTCCCTCTCTCTCTCTCTCTCTGAGTTATGGTTTGTTTGGCTATTCAATGTCATGGTTGACTATATTAATGATACTATCAGGCTTTGACATGTAAAACTTTATCTGCAACATATTTGGTCATTTTGTGCCATATTGTCATTGAGTAATAGCCCAAGGAAAAGCTCCTCAAACAAAGAAACCACTTTTAAATATAACATCAAATAGGCTATATATACAGGTAACTGCCAAAATAAAGGAAACATTTTTTTTTATTTGTTTTACCTTTATTTAACCTGGCAAGTCAGGGGTGGCACAACAGATTTTCACCTTGTCAGCTCAAGGAATTGATCTTGCAACCTTCCAGTTACTAGTCCAATGCTCTAACCACTAGGCTACCTGCTGCCCCCAGTGTGTGTTTTAATAGGGTGTTGGGCCACCATGAGCCAGAACAGCTACAATACACTTTGGCATAGATTCTTCAAGTGCCTGGAACTCTATTGGAGGGATGTGACACCATTCTTCCATGATAAATTCCATAATTTTGTATTGTTTTGATGGTGGTGGGTGGGAACATCATCATATATACTGGCATAGCCATGGTAGCCAAAATAATAGCCTGCCCAGATTTTATACATGACCCTAAGCATGATGGGATGTTAATAGTTTAATTAACTCAGGAACCACACCTCTGTGGAAGCACCTGCTTCCAATATACGTTGTATTCCTCATTTACTCAAGTGTTTCCATTATATTAGCAGTTACCTGTATATATTTATACATTTTCATTTGCTAGTTGTTTTTTTTTACAAAGAGGGAAGAAACAAATGTGCATACATTGCATTGTAAAAAATAGTAATTATGTAATGACACTGGTACAGTGTTTAGGCTACTCCTTTGTTTATCAATGCAAAGCATTGATGCGATCCATTCATCAATACACTGGACTGCATACAAAGTTTTGTTTATCCACAAAGGAATTTTTAGAACAGTTTATTTCTGCTTATGGAATGTGCAATAACGTCGAACACATAGGCCTTTCTAGGCCTACTACCTGATAAGGATCTCATATGTGTTACAACCTTTATACACTTTTGGTGTAGGCCTACACTGTCCAGGCGACAGGTCAGAGGGCAGGGACTTTAATCTTATTTCATAGTAAATTGGCCAGGGGATGCGTTAAAGAGTGTGAACAGGGGTGTGAAAAATGAGCTGCAGGAGAGCAATGAAATGCCAGTGTAAGGTCCGCACTTCTCAGTGACGATACTAAGGTGCCCGATCAGCAAAGTTCGAGTGACAGCAACATAGTTCCCCATCTGTCCACGGCGGCACTGTCTTTTATTAGCTGCACTTGGAAGCATGCATTATTCCAGCTGCCCAGTCCAATCATCTAACTCAATTCCCTTCACATCACCCGGCGTTGGGTGCCATTTGACAACATTCCATTCACAAACCTGCTCTGATATTAGCCCTGAAAGTGACAGCTTTCTCACCTCCGTAGGTCACTCTGGGCCAGACACTCCTCCTATCACTCCTCTGTGGAATAGGCCTACAGTACGAGTCCTCTACCTACTGGTTTGATAGTTAGCAAACAAGAAACAACTTCAAGAAACGTTGCTTCCTTTTTTGGTCCAATGGAAAGATCACAATTTGAATATTTCTCAATGTATTTTTTTTGTGTTTGTGAATATTTGTATTTGGCCTTGTTCTGTAATTTCCTCTTCATGCAAAATAGATGCCGCAAACCAAAATAGTGCCAAATCGTCCAGTTTAGTTATACCATGACTCCAGAGCAGGAACCTTTGGCTTTGTTCTGCCCTGCACTCCACCCTCAGACATTCTAATGACATTTCCTGCATGACACAAGAAAAAGTGTTTGCAGTAACTGTCTGCTGTAACTGGATGAGTTGACTGAAATACTGACCGATATGTCCAGGGTGATGTCTTGAGATGTTGCTTCAATAAATCCAAATAATTTTCCATCCTCATGATGCCAACTATTTTGTGAAGTGCACCAGTCCCTCCTGCAGCAAAGCACCCCCACAACATGATGCTGCCACCCCCGTGCTTCACGGTTCTTCAGCTTGCAAGCCTCCCCCTTGTTCTTCCAAACATAACGATGGTCATTATGGCCAAACAGTTCTATTTTTGTTTCATCACACCAGAGGACATTTCTCCAAAAAGTTCAATCTTTGTCCCCATTTGCAGTTGCAAACCATAGCAGCAGTGGCTTCTTCCTTGCTGAGCGGCCTTTCAGGTTATGTTGATATAGGACTCGTTTTATTGTGGATATAGGCACTTTTGTACCTTTTGCCTCCAGCATCTTCACAAGGTCATTTGCTGTTGTTCTGGGATTGATTTGCATTTTTCGCACCAAAGTACGTTCATCTCTAGGAGACAGAATGCGTCTCCTTCCTGAGCGGTATGACGGTTGCGTGGTCCCATTTATTTTCTGAGCTCTTGCCTGATTTCTTTTGATTTTCCCATGATGTCAAGCAAAGAGGCACTGAGTTTGAAGGTAGGCCTTGAAATACATCCACAGGTACACCTCCAATTAACTCAAATGATGGCAATTAGCCTATTACTACAGGAACAAGCTTCTAAAGCCATGACATCATTTTCTGGAATTTTCCAAGCTGTTTAAAGGCACAGTCAACTTAGTGTATGTAAACTTCTGACCCACTGGAATTGTGATACAGTGAATTATAAGTGAAATGATCTGTCTGTAAATAATTGTTGGAAAAATTACTTGTGTCATGCACAAAGTAGATATTCTAACCGAGTAGCCAAAACTATTGTTTGTTAACAAGAAATTTGTGGAGTGGTTGAAAAACAAATTTTAATGACTCCAACATAAGTGTTTGTTAACTTACGACTTCAACTGTATATAGCTTACCCGCTCCATAGCATGCTGATCTGTCCATTGGTGAGGTAATTTAATGTCGAGCTAAATATAAAAAACCTTTTAAATTCCAGAGGTTTAAAAAGGAACAGAAAATAACAATATAAACCCTAACTTTGTTTTGGTTCGAACCGGTTGAAACGTAATTTTTCATGGTCGTAAGAGTTGAAAGAAACTGAAAAAAGAACGGTTCTGTTCCGTATGAAACAATTGGAAAATAATTTTGGTTCCAAACCCTGGTAGAACATGAACCTATCTAGCACGAAAGGCCAGCGAAATTTAGACTTTCAAACATCGCATGGTACAGATTTTGGACCCGAATAACTGTAGAAATTGCTGTATTGGCTGACCAGGGCCCAAAATCCATAGACACACTCAAGCAAAAAAAAATTACTCTTCCTGTTACACTATCCCACATATAGATGTAGTAATGTACACAGACTTAAGGGTAAAACAAATGTTTCTAACAAAATAGTGTTTTTTATACACAAGTGCAAACTTCACGGAGTAGGCCATTCAAGGAGCTGATGTGACGTCGTCGACCTCCCTTGCTTGAGGAACAATGGAGGAGCAATAGAGAACAAAAGAGGAAAGGTCCAACCCCCTCCCACTTGTGCTTTGTCATGAGGATACCTGGACCACCTATTGAGATGTGCCTTTTGTTAAGCAAATCAGGTGCTAAATGAGCTGAAAAGGAGACTGGAGTAGGACTTTAGATTCCATCCCTGCTTGACAAAGATTACCCTACAATTAGGGGAGGGTCATAAAGCTGCCATTTGTCTCAGCAGGGGGAACAACTCAAGCCCAGAACAACAAACGCAGCATGCATCCAGTCCATTGGGCTGCAGAAAACATGCCAGTAATGTTTTTACATTTTTTATTTATTTAACCTTTATTTAACTAGGTAAGTCAGTTAAGAACCAATTCTTATTACACCAGCCAAACCCAGACAACGCTGGACCGAATTGTACACCGCTCTATGGGACTCCCAATGGGACTCACGGCCAGATGTGATACAGCCTGGATTTGAACCAGGGTGTCTGTAGTGATGCCTCTAGCACTGAGATACAGTGCCTTAGAACGCTGCGCCACTCTGTATTAATTAGAAGTAATATCAAGAAGAAGAAACGTTTGGATTGGCTCTGGCTTTCTGAACATGACATCTCATTTCCCTTATTCCAATTCTGAAACTATAACCCTGCAAGCTTACTTTTCTATGAGTGTGATCACCAAAATTGACTCATTAGTTTTAAAGTTGTCAACAACATGTTTTCCCTCTTCTCTCATTCTGAAAAAAAAAATGTGTGATGAGAAAGATGGAATCAGCAGCAATGTCCCCTTAAGACAGAGGACCAGGAAGTCACCTACCCATCCAGCCCACCACGCCACACACTGTCTTTTCTCTGAAATACCTCCCAACAAGGAGGTGAGCAGAACGTCGTTTTTTTGGAGTTGTTTAAAAGGATGAGGGTTTGGTGTGTAGTCTGAGCACCTCCATCATCAGGTAAGATAATCGCAATTGTCCTTGTCTATTGGTTGGGGGTTTATGCTGCCTAGTCGGTGTTCGGTCAATTGTGATAAACAAACAAAATGTTTCAGCGATCGCCAGCGCTTGGCTTTGCACCAATCACAGCATGGTCCTTCCTTCTCCTCTGGCTGTGGGGGTCATGGCAAGGGAAGAGAAGAGGTTTTCTGGAATGTGGTTGAATTAGGGATGCGAGGAATGTGCTGAACTAGAGAGAAGGTACTCCTTCCCACGGAGTTTAAAGAGGCTAGGGGGATGGGTTTGTATAAACAACTGTCCTGTGACAAACAACAGTATAAATAACACTGTGGTGACCATAGAAACACAAATATATATATTTTTTTATTTAACTGGGCAAGTCAGTTAAGAACAAGTTCTTATTTACAATGTCGGCCTACCCTGGACGCCACTGGGTCAATTGTGCGCCACCCTATAGGACTCCCAATCACAGCCAGATGTGATACAGCCTTAGAATCAGGGACTGTAGTGACACCTCTTGCACTGAGATGCAGTGCCTTAGACCACTGCACCACTCTGGAGCCCAATTAGAATACGTGTTGCATAATTTAATAGGATCTCTATGGTAGTGACACATTAAACCGTTGTCACAAACTCCAACAACCCCCCTTGTAGAGTTTATTAGGAAATGTCTACTCTTTCTATTTGCCTTTTCTTTACGTTAGAACAACTCTTCTCAATCCATCTGTGTGACTGTTAAGTTTTTGTTTCTCCCCTCCCCCGATGTTTACAGTTGATTTCCATGCTGCCAGAGCTGTCGTGGGGTTTTCCCAGGCCTAGTCTACTTCTCCATGTTCAGTTTGAAAACATCCTTGTGTAGTGGTGATGTCATGGCCTAAAAACCGCCCGCAACCATGGGAAATCCCACACCAGGAAGTTCAGACAATGTTTTGACTTGATTATTAAAGCAGAGCACCATAGCCGTTTTGACAGAACAATTCAGATTCCCATGCATAGACAACAAAGTGATCTGCTTGGGAAATGAAACAGCATGGAATTAATTCGCAGCATTCTATTTGTAACTTTTAACATACATTAATATTTGGTGTATTGTTCATTTTCAATGTGTCAAAGTACATTCAAAATATTTTCCCTATAGATTCCAACGTATATTTGTGTATGTGTGTGTGTGTTTTGTTGTGTACTATGTTCCATCTCCTCTTCTCCCTGGTAGTTCGGTTAACCTTTAAATAGCTGGCAGAAAACCCTCCATCACCTCTTCTCCCTGGTTGTTCTGTTAACCTCAAATAGATGGCAGAAAACCCTCCATCTCCTCTTCTCCCTGGTAGTTGGGTTAACCTTAAATAGATGGCAGAAAACCCTCCATCTCCTCTTCTCCCTGGTAGTTGGGTTAACCTTAAATAGATGGCAGAAAACCCTCCATCTCCTCTTCTCCCTGGTAGTTGGGTTAACCTTAAATAGCTGTCAGAAAACCCTCCATCTCCTCTTCTCCCTGGTTGTTCTGTAAACCTCAAATAGATGGCAGAAAACCCTCCATCTCCTGGGCCTGCGTCTGACTGGTTTCTTTCCCTCACCAGACGTGGATAAAGAAAGACATGCTCTGGGCCTACTCACACACCGTCCCACCCTCCTCCATTCCCACGCCTGAATAGGGCAGAGGAGCCATGGGTTGAGCAGGACGATTAGTCTGCTCACCCTGTGGGCAGGGTGTGAGTTCAAGGACCACATTCTCAACCAGTATCTGTCTAATGATTACATCCTGTTGCCACCATATCAAAAGAAGCTTCTTCTTCGTGACTCTTTTTTGGTTTTCCCTCTTTCTGAATGGACTGAGATGTAAAAAAAAACATTATTTGTGTGGTTACATATTTTTTTTAATGAACAAGTCCGTATTATGGCAATAATAGCTCAAATAAGCAAAGAGAAATGACAGTCCATCATTACATTAAGACAAAGACTGATGATTTCTTTGTCAGTGGGCAAACGTACAAAATCAGCAGGGGATCAAACACTTTTTTCCCTCACTGTACATAATATGACATTTGAAACATCTTTATTCTTTTGGAACTTTAGTGAGTGTAATGTTTACTGTACATTTTTTATGGTTTATTTCACTTTGGTTTATTATCTATTTCACTTGCTTTGTCAATGTTAACACATGTTCCCCATGCCAATAAAGCCCCTTGAATTGAATTGAATTGAAAGAGAGATAGTCAAAGAGAGAGGGAGATACAGTAGAGATAGAGAGAGAAAGCGAAATAGAGAGAGAAAGAGAGAAAATGAGAAAGAGAGGAAAGGAGAAAGAGAGAGTGAAATAGAAAGAGAGAGAACATATGTGAGTGTATGAGAGCGTAACAGAGATATTTGGGATCAGTCACTGACTGCTCTAGTAGCACACTGTCAGCTTGTGTAACATGAGTTGTTACATAATGAATGCTGACAGGTAGAGCCACGTGAGCATCTTTACCTTTCACCAAAGGTGTGAATTTATGGACTTCAGGCATCGCCCTGACGCCAACACTTTCACTTTCAATGAAGAGAGAAGAGTGTTGAAACAGTTTTAAAATGCACTGCAAGTTTGGTCAGACTCCTTAACCCCCAGTTTGTGTGTCTCTCATTCATCATTTCATCTGCACCACAACCTTGACATTGCAGGATCAGAAAATAGAGAAGTGCGTATGGTTATATGACCAAAATGAAACACTCTCTGGCACTATAAAGTGGAGAGTAAAAGCTATTCTCGTATTTGTGAGACACTGCTGTGGAAAGTATGGCAAGAGCTGGTTTCCCATAGCTTCACACAGACAGAGAATTAGAATCTCGACACTGAGACACTCACTCCCACATTAAAGACTTATAGGGTATGTACTGGAGAACACAGTGTCCCTGCCCCAGTTGTAGAGAATGATTTACGATAGAGGGAAAGAAACATTATTCCCTACCACTGAGCATGGTGCTCTGACCGGCCATTCAGAAGTACTGTGTAGGTCAGAACAGGGCAGTGTGGTGGACAGATGCTTACTGAGATCAGACTGGTCCTCATGGAATAGTATTTTAAGTAACTGAAGGTCTTTCACAGTAATATCCCGTGTGGCTCAGTTGTGGGTTCGATTCCCACGGGGGACCAGTACGTTAAAGTACGAACATATCCGCACTCACTACTGTAAGTGGCTCAGGAGAAAAGCATCTGCTAAACTACTGAAAATAAAACATTTTTAAAGTAATATAGGCCTACTCATGTGAATACAAAAGTTCAGCTGCAGAGGCTAACAGGTGGATGTTACCTAGACATTTCCAGATGTATTATTTTGGTTGTGGGAGGCCCCAGGGAAGAGCAACAGCGTGGAGCCATGCCGGTGACCTCGAGGGCCACTTCACCTCATAGCTCCAACACAAAGCACATGTGTCCAGCAGCAGTTAACAGGACAACACTGTACAGCACAGGTGTTTCCTCACTACACTCAGAAGAAAAGGTGCTGTCTATAACCTACACTGGTTCTTTGACTGTCCCCATAGGAGAATCATTTGAAGAACCCTTTTTGGTTCTGGGTAGAACACTTCTGAGTTCCATGTCGAACCCTTTAGACAGAGGGTTCTACATGGAACCCAAAAGAGTTCTACCTGGAACCAAAAAAGGTTCTACCTGGAACCAAAAAGGGTTATTCTATGGAGACAGCCAAATAACAATTTTTGAACCCTCTTCTTTAAGAGTGTACAAAGTAGCCTTGGGCAGGAGGACTGGAATGTGACCTATTGTTACCCTGGCATTCAGTACCAATGATAGGATCATAGACAGTTGCCATCACAATGCATTCATAAAAAATGATAGAATTGCAGACCATTACCATCACAATGCATTCATGCTGATTTGGGCATTACACCACGGAGAGATCCTGCCTAATTCAGGTCACTTGTGTAACCCATCAATTATTAATGCTGCTTTCCCAACAATTATGTTAATGACAATCATGTAATGACAGACGAGGAACATCTGAAGAACCATGGGTAACTTGAGCAGACAATATATGAGATGTAAAGGTAGTTTGCCAGCTCTTACAACATCTGGGTAGGGGCTGAGTGGGAAGGGTTGGAGGAGATGTGTCGAGAAAAGGAAACAAAGTAGTGATCAGAGACCTGGAGGGGCGTTGCAGTGAGATTACTAGGAGAACAGCCTCTGGTAAAGATGAGGTCAAGTGTATTGCCTTAAAGAAAATGGTGAAAAATACAAATATATTTCCAATTTCATTTAAGGACCAAAAAACTGACAGCTGTCACACCCTGACCATAGTTTGCTTTGTATGTTTCTATGTTTTGTTTGGTCAGGGTGTGATCTGAGTGGGCATTGTATGTTACATGTCTAGTTTGTCTATTTCTATGTTTGGCCTGATATGGTTCTCAATCAGAGGCAGGTGTTAGTCATTGTCTCTGATTGGGAACCATATTTAGGTAGCCTGTTTGGTGTTGGGTTTTGTGGGTGATTGTTCCTGTCTTTGTGTTTGTGGCACCAGATAGGACTGTTTTGGGTTTTTCACGGTTCTTGTTTTGTAGATTGTTGTATTTTCATCTTTATTAAAGATGTACAAAACTAACCACGCTGCATTTTGGTCCGCCTCTCTTTCCCCAGAAGAAAACTGTTACAACAGCTGCGCCATATCAATTGCAAAATAGTTGGGAAGAGATTTTCGATGTACCGATTCCATGGCACATGGTTTATGAATTGTCACGCAAAATGCCAGATTCAAAACTTCGAATTCTTAAATTTAAATTATTATACAAAATTCTTGCAACCAACCGATAGATTGAAAAGTCATAGTCAATCTATCAATAATATAATAATTATTTTGGCAAAAATGTTTATCTTTAATTTACAATCTGTAGAAGCTATGAGAATAGAAAGGTTCAGTACTTTTGTGAAGCATCACAACACAGTTGAAGAATATGTGGCAAATAGAAATCCAAAATGGATGGTGTTAAGAGATAGATGGGAGGGGTTGAACAGAGCTGAAGGGTGGGACCCCCTGAAAAAAAAGGTTAAAGTGTATTGCTTGCCTTGTGAATGGGAGGTGACTGGGAAAGGGTGAGGCCAAAAGAGGAAAGGACTGAAAATAAATTAATTGAAGTCAGGCATCGGGAGGTTGAAGTCACCCAGTACGATGAGTGTTGATCCATTGTCAGCAAATGAGCTTATCAAGGTGTCAACCTCTCCAAGCTTAACATGGTGGGTGACCTACAGGGAGAGGAGCATACTGGGATAGAAAACACACATATTTTGCAAAAGCTACAAATTAACTAAAACGAGATCTTCAGAAAATAATTAGATAAGATATTCAACTGAAAGTGGTGTGGCGCCTTCCTCTCTTTCCATCTTCGAATAATTCAGCAGAACAACTCTCCAGAATTCCTTTGTTTCAGCGACAACACTTCCACTTGACAATACTGCCGCTGAAAAAACTGGCGAGGCTGAAGTACTAATAGTACATGTGTCTAATGAGTCATAATGCAGAACAGGAAAAACAAACACTCCCTGAAATGTGGAGAGTGGAAGAAGGTGTAAAATAACTTTCATTCATCCAGAGCAAGGGGATGGGTTTGGTAAATAGCTACCTAGGATGGGTGGGGTGAATAGAAAACTGGGATGGGTGGGGTGAATAGCTAGGATATGCGAGGAGTGGTCGGGCCTGAAGGACCGTAGTTTGTGCATCGACAGTGTCCAATTTGAATTGGAAAGCAACATTTTAGAGTTTAAGGTGTTGGTTGCTATAACTGTCAAAGGTTTGGGCATGTGGGTTAGGTATGTAAAGGCAAAAGGAGATGTGTGAACTGTGGAGGAGAACATGCATATGGAGAATGTGTAAATGGGGTTCAGTTAAAGGGATGTAACTGTGGGATGTTATATAATGAATGCTGACAGGTAGAGCCACGTGAGCATCTTTATCTTTCACCCAAGGTGTGAATTTATGGACTTCAGGCATCGCCCTGACTCCAACACTTTCACTTTCAATGAAGAGAGAAGAGTGTTGCAACAGTTTTAAAATGCACTGCAAGTTTGGTCAGATTCCTTAACCCCCAGTTTGTGTGTCTCTCATTCATCATTTAATTTGCACCACAACCTTGACATTGCAGGATCAGAAAATAGAGAAGTGCATATATATGTGCAAGTTATATGACCAAAATGAAACACTCTCTGGCACTATAAAGTGGAGAGTAAAAGCTATTCACGTATTTGTGTGACGCTGCTGTGGAAAGTATGGCAAGAGCTGGACATTTACCTAGAACTGACGCTGCAGATAGCAATACTGGGTGATTTGAAATGTCATAGTCTGATTTGCTGATTTGGGCATTACACCACGGAGAGATCCTGCCTAATTCAGGTCACTTGTGTAACCCATCAATTATTAATGCTGCTTTCCCAACAATTATGTTAATGCCAATCATGTAATGACAGACGAGGATCATCTGAGGAACCATGGGTAACTTGAGCAGACAATATATGAGATGTAAAGGTAGTTTGCCAGCTCTTACAACATACATGTCATTGTTTTTTTGACATTAAGGTACCAGAAACATGTAACATAGCTGTGTTGGTTCTAGTCCCTCATTACACAGAAAGGGAACAAAAACCTGTGGGAAAAAAAATATGCTTTTTGTCACTGTGTCATAGAAGAAAAACAATAGTGACACACAAAACAGCTGGGGAGTCAGTGTCACGGTAACGTAGTGCCTGACAGGGCACATGTACAATGTTTCCGCCCGAGGCCAGGATGAGGAAGTGATTCCACTGTAAGGGGAGGGATGGGGGATTCAGAGGGGGATTAACAGTTTCCTCTTGTGAGCAACTAGAAGCTAAACTAGGAAGTGGAAATAATGAGAACTGAGTAGTAAACAAATGTTTTATCCTGTTCAAAATTGTATGGGATGATCCGGCAGTAGCAGTGTATTATTGTGTTGTGTTTGAGTACACAAAAGGCCAACAAACAAAGGGAAAATGTTTAGCTATTTACTCCTGTCTGTTTTTCCCTCACGTCCCTTTACCTAGGTAGGCTGGCTTTAATTATGTTTGATACATCCTCCTAGATGGAGTACAGCTACGGATAGAAGTGACTTGCTGTAGCCGGTTGGGAAAGCGTTTTAGCTAACCCTAAACCCTTTTCATATGCTTAGCCTAATTATCCTAACCTGGTACACTAATTCTCCTAACCTGCTGCTTACGTTCTCCTAACCTGCTACGAAAAAGTAACTTTCGTCCGTAGCTGTATACCTTCTAGTGAAAACCGCTGTTTGCTGCTCTTCAAGAGAAATGCACTGTAGGCAACAGGGCATGAAAGAGAAACAAGCTCCTCCCTCAGGAGAAAAAGTAAACATGGCAGAATGAATGAAGCAGAAGGAACACCCTAACATTACACCCTGGGTGTTGTGAATTCTCAGACTTGTACACTACGCGATAACAACAACACTGAACCTAATGCTCTTAGAGAAGTGCATAAAATAACACCTTATCTTTTTTTTGTGTTAAGAATTAGATCAGGAGGACTTAAAAAAAAAAAGTGTATTAAAATGGATATGACTCATCTTCGAATAAGAAAAAAAACCTCTAGTCTCAAGCATTGTGGAGAGCCTCCTTGACACAGAGAAGACCAGTCTCAGTTGAGTGACCCGTCTTGAAGCCTGACTGGTTAGGGTCAAGAAGATGGCTCTGAGAACGATAACGAGAGAGTTGGTCAGAGACAGCATGCTCAAGTGTTTTGAGTGAAGACTTCGGTGGAACATGACCATCTGGGTAGGGGCTGAGTGGGTAGGGTTGGAGGAGGGATGTCGAGAAAATGAAACTGTGGAGTGTGTGTGAACTGTGGAGGAGAACATGACCATCTGGGTAGGGGCTGAGTGGGTAGGGTTGGAGGAGAACATGACTATCTGGGTAGGGGCTGAGTGGGTAGGGTTGGAGGAGAGATGTCGAGAAAAGGAAACTGTGGAGTGTGTGTGAACTGTGGAGGAGAACATGACCATCTGGGTAGGGGCTGAGTGGATAGGGTTGGAGCAGGGATGTCGAGAAAAGGAAACTGTGGAGTGTGTGTGAACTGTGGAGGAGAACATGAACATCTGGGTAGGGGCTGAGTGGATAGGGTTGGAGCAGGGATGTCGAGAAAAGGAAACTGTGGAGTGTGTGTGAACTGTGGAGGAGAACATGACCATCTGGGTAGGGGCTGAGTGGGTAGGGTTGGAGCAGGGATGTCGAGAAAAGGAAACTGTGGAGTGTGTGTGAACTGTGGAGGAGAACATGCATATGGAGAGTGTGTAAATGCGGTTCAGTTAAAGGGATGTAACTGTGGGGGCGCCCACAGTGTGACTTAAAGGAGTTGTGCAGTGATGAAAAGACAGGTGGAATCGCAGCAGGTGAGGAGTGAGCATACAATAACATACGCAGAAGCAGTGGAGGATTTTCAAATGGACACAAGCGGGGCACATGGAAGAGTAGGAATTCCAGGACAAATTGCAATGCAAGTTGGGTGTGATGTAGGGAGAAGAATTGGGGAGAACACAAGACTGGTAGACATGAGAAAGGTTGCTACGTTCATAACAGCAGCAATCAACTGAGCAGTAAGTGAGAAATCTAAGAATAAGAGTATTGGAATCATTTTGGATCAGGCAGTAAAGTATATAGGGATCACATGACAGACATGGGAAAATGTCCTCAAGAATGTGAGCGATGTTCTTGATCCTGACAGAGAAAATGTTGTTATGACTATTACATACTTTGCTAAGAAATTTATTTTTTCTATTGTGGGCCTCTAATACCCCTCCTACATTTAAAATGTGGATTGACCAGATTGTTGACTTTCTCCCTCTTGAAAAGCTCACTTACTGTATGAACTCCACAAGAGACAGCCCAAGTTTGATAGACTCTGGTCTCCACTTCTCAACTATATTTCAAATTGGACAGAGTGAATGGGGTGATTAGGGAAGTGAGCAGATACATGTTGTGTAAGGTGCTGTAAAATCTAAAAACTAATTATTTGCTCGTCGTCTCAGCGAAGGCTAGAAATAGTTACTAAGAACCTTGATAGTGCTGCTGCAAGTTTTATATGTTTGTTTTTTTATTATTAAATTTTTTTATTTGTGAGTACGTGTAGGTGTGTAGGATATCTGTGTGTGTATGGGTGTGAATTTATGTATGTATATGTGTACGTATGTGTATGTGTGTGTGTATATACATACATGTATGCATACATGTGTGTATGTATATACAGTATATACTGTATATATAATTTAAAAATATATATATTTTATTTTAATTGTATTTTTTAAATTATTATTATTATATATTTAATTTAAAAAAATATATATTTTATTTTAATTGTATTTTTTAAATTATTATTATTATATATTTTTACTTCTTTTTTTTAAGCCTGCCACATCTGTGAATGTGGAATGTGTTTTGTTGGTTGATTGAAAAACAAAACTTAATAAAACTTTGAATTGAAAAAAATGTGTGAGATGACCTCAAGAATGTGAGAGATGACCTGGAAGCAGTCCAGCCAGGAATCATATCTGGGTTCATTTGCATAATGGTGTTAATCCTCCAATGGAACACAGACAGTTTGATAGCCAATGGACAAGAGTTTCTTGAGGATTTACCAGCTAAATCAGATGTGATATGTCTCCTGGAGACATGGCTTAAACCTACTCAAGATTTTGTAATACAAGGTTACGTTGCAGTCCGTAGAGATAGGGTGGCTGGGGGACTGTTTTATACCTTTATAAAGCAGGAGGTCCCATATAGGCTTGTTGAGTAGCAGTATGTAGTGCTAGAAGTGTGGTTGGGAGGGGGGAATCTGGTAAGAGTGAACTTTCCAACCTGTGTAAGAGACCACAGTTGATGGTCCTTCGGAGTGTAGAAGGTCAAGATAGGAGACAGGTGATGTGATGTGGTGTGGGGACTTTAACCCTCTAAATTCTAAGCCCCGTCTAAGCTGTGGGAGGGGGGTTCTACTTAGCTAACATATGGAATTGTTTTAAAATGGTCATACCAAGGATAATTTAGTCATTTGATTTTAGGGTTAGGGTTCTAAAATAAAAACATTATTTGATGAAACATTGAATTTGGCATTACTGCTATTGGCCAATAGAAATGCATTGAACAACAACAAAAATGTATTTTAAATATTCTGTCCTATATCTGAAACATATCAGAAAGACCAGGAAACATGATTATTTATTTCTTACATGAACATATTGATACCCTTATTTTCGGCACTAAACTATCTCCGTATATACTTCCATTCACTTGTAAACTGGTACCAGGGACCTTCAGATGAGTCTTGTGTGGCTTGTGGGCATCCCAGAGCAAAACAACTCTGTTTGTGAGAGGGGTCATATTAGTGTGTAGGCCAAACTGTTGGGACGCTACTGGCGTTTTCGGGAAAAGACCGATTTTCAGGATGTTTCGCTTTAGCGCAAAAATAGCGCAGCCACCTTTCACCACAGATGCAGAAGGGCCATATTGGCGGATGCCGTGGATTGAGACCCAGCCAGGCCGATTTTGATGGGGATTTTTGTATTATGTTAATTTGATTTCCGTGGCTCCGCAGAAATGAGAGGCTAAGGGTTTGGAGTTCAGCCCCTCTGTGGTTCCTCCTGCTATCCTTGGTTGCTCCCTTGACCAATGATAAACCTAGGCTGCTACCCATGGGTACGGGGGGAAAAGGAGGAAGGCAGGTGATACCCATGGGTACAGGAAGGAGAAGGAGAAGGAGGAAGGCAGTTCCTTGGTGGACTGAAGAGTGCAGAGAAGCTGTGAAGAGTAGGAACGGGGCTTTCAGGATGTTGATAAGATCCCATAACTACCAGCGCTTAGTACAGCTCAAGCAGTAGTAAGAAGGACCATGAGGACAGCTAAGAGGGACTATTGATGTCAGTTCTGTGGAAACATAGGAACGACTACTCTTGTGGAAGAGGGATGATTAAGAAGATGAGTGGGGTCAGACGAGATTGGGATCCCCCTGTGCTGAAAAGTGGGGAGACTGTTGCAGCGAGAGACATGGAGAAGGTAGAGGTGTGCAGCTCCAGCACTGGGTCTAGTCAGTCATATGGAAGGCCCAGGCAAATAAGTCGGTGTTGGTAGCCATTTTCTTTGATGTAGAGAAGGCCTATGATATTATGTTGAAGGAGGGCCTGCTTATCAAACTGGATATCATGGGGGATGGAGAAAGGGTTTTTAACTGGATAAATTACTTTATTTTTGGACAATCAGTACAAGTGAGGGTGGGAGCTCTATGTCAGAAGGTTACAAGGTAGAAAGTGGTAACCCCCAGGGAAGTGTCATTTATTGTTTGCTTACTGCCCCAATAGGTCCACAGACAATGCAATCGCCATCAGACTGCACACTGCCATATCCCATCTGGACAAGAGGAATACCTATGTAAGAATGTTGTTCATTGACTATAGCTCAGCATTCAACACCATAGTACCTTCTAAGCTCATCATTAAGCTTGAGGCCCTGGGTCTGAACCCCTCCCTGTGCAACTGGCTCCTTAACTTCCTGACGGGCCGCCCTATGGTGGTGAAGGTAGGAAACAACACCTCCACAAGGTAGGAAACAACACCTCCACTTTGCTAACCCTCAACCCTGGGGCCCCACAAGGGTGCATGCTCAGCCCCCTCCTGTACTCCTTGTTCACCCATGACTGCGTGGCCAAGCACGCCTCCAACTCAATCATCAAGTTTGTAGACAACACAACAGTTGTAGGCTTGATTACCAACAATGACGAGACAGCCTACAGGAAGGAGGTGAGGGCTCCGGGAGTGTGGTGCCAGGAAAATAACCTCTCACTCAATGTCAGCAAAACATAGGAGATGATTGTGGATTTCAGGAAACAGCAGAGGGAGCACCCCCCTATCTACATCAACGGGACCGCAGTGGAGAAGGTGGAAAGCTTCAAGTTCCTCAGCGTACACATCACTGACAAACTGAAATGGTCCACCCACACAGACAGTGAGGTGAAGAAGACGCAACAGTGCGTCTTCAACCTCAGGAGACTGAAGAAATTTGTCTTGGCACCTAAAACCTTCACAAACTTTTACAGATTCACAAATAAGAGCATCCTACCGGGCTGTATCACCGCTTGGTACGGCAACTGCACCTCCTGCAACCGCAGGGCTCTCCAGAGGGTGGTGCGGTCTGCCCAACGCATCACCGGGGGCAAACTACCTGCCCACCAGGACACCTACAGCACCCGATGTCACAGGAAGGCCAAAAAGATCAACAAGGACACAACCACCCAAGCCACTGCCTGGTCACCCTGCTATCATCCAGAAGGCGTGGTCAGTACAGGTGCATCAAAGCTGGGACTGAGAGACTGAAAAACAGCTTCTATCTCAAGGTCATCAGACTGTTCAATAGCCATCACTAGCACATAGAGACCGCTGCCTATATACAGACTTAAAATCACTGGCCACTTTAATAAATGGAACACTAGTCATTTTAATAATGTTTACATATCTTGCATTACTCATCTCATGTATATACTGTATTCCACACAATTCTACTGTATCTTATTCTATGCCGCTCTGACATTGCTTGTTCATTTATTGATTTATTCTTAATTACATTCCTTTACTTAGATTTGTGTGTATTGGGTATATGTTGTGAAATTGTTAGATATTACTTGTTAGATATTACTGCACTGTCGGAGCTAGAAACACCTACATTTCTCTACACCCGCAATAACATCTGCTAAACATGTGTATGTGACCAATTAAAATTTGATTTGATTTTCATTTAACCATTTTTCTGTCCTGTTAAACATTCAAATTGTAACAAGTACTTTTGGGTATCAGGGAAAATGTATGGAGTAAAATGTACATTATTTTCATTAGGAATGTAGTGGAGTAAAATAAAAAGTTGCCAAAAATATAAATATTAAAGTAATGTACATATATCCCCCCAAAACGACTCAGGTAGCTCTTCAAAGCATTTTTACTTAAGTAATTTACACCACTGATTCTCCCAGGTGAGACCAGAAATTGGGAGGTCGTTGTTTGCGGCTGACGGGACGTTGTGGAAGAGAGGGATAAATACTCCCCATACAGCCGGGAGAGTTCAAGAAGCGATCAGTGAAGTTGAGCAGTGGTCCCTCAGGTGCAGCTTCAAGTTCTCAGTTGAGAAAATACAGACTTAGTTTTTTTTTACTAGAAGGAAGGCTGGGTTAGGAAATATGCCTGAAGCTGTATGAAAGGAATCTGAATAGGGTTGGATTGTTTAGGTCCCTGGGGCTCTGGTTTAACACTCCAATGACATGGGCAGAGAATATTAACAGAGTAGTTGTTAGAGGAAAGACAATATTGAATGTGATTCATTGCCGGTTAGGAGTGGAGTGGAGGGCGGATAGGATGGTGTTGAATACATTATATATAGCGCTATCAAGGTCATCACTGGACTATGGTAGTGTAGCATATGGATCAGCAGCGCCCGACATCTTTACAAAAGCTAGATGTAATCAAAGGCTCACGCTCTAAGAATATGTTGTGGAACAGTCAGGACCTCCCCGTTGGCAGTGCTGCAGGTAGAGTTGGGAGAGATGCTGTTAAAGTTAAGAAGACAACATCTAACCATGACATATTGGGTAAATCTACAGGGTCACACATCCTACAAGGAGGAATTCAGTCCCTCTGTGGCTCTTCCTGCTATCCCACCTTGGTTGCTCCCTCGACCAATGATAAGCCGAGGGTTGCTAGAGAGGGTAATAGCTGGTGAGGAAGGAGTGGATCCAGTAAATGTTGTAAGTGAACATTTAAGAACTCAGTACTATGCTGTCTTGAATATATTCACTGATGGATCTAAGGACCCTAAAACAGGGAAGACAGGTGCAGCTTTTAGTGTTCCTGAGTTTAAGGTGGCAGTGACAAAAATCCACACACATAATGGAGTTGCTGGCCATACTCTTGGCTGCTAAGTGGGTGGAGGAGGTGAAGCCAGACAGGGAAGTCATCTTCTCTGACTCATGTGCTGCACTGATGAGCTTAAATTAATTTGTGTCACAGAGCAGACATGCATTGTATATGATTTTTGCCCATTTAGGGTGAGACAGGTGGGGTTATTTGTGATGTTCCTCTGGGTACCAGCTCATGTGGAAGTGGAGGGGAATGAGGAGGTGGATGTTCTCGTCAAGCAGCCTCTCAAATATCCTAGTGTTGAGATGGAAATCAGTAAAGCAGAAGCCAAGGGATTAATAAGAACAATGGTTAAAAACAAATGGCTAGAGTTGTGGAACAGGGAGGGAAAGGGAACACACCCGTATAAGATTGAGGGAAAGGTGGGGGCAGAGATGTCCTCAGGTCAAGAGAGAAGGGAGGAAAGTGTAATTACAAGGCTGAGACTGGGACACACAATGCTCAACAGGACATTAAAATTGGTAGGAAAACAGACTGGGAGGTGTGATCTCTGTCAGGAGGAGATGGAGACAGTTGAACATGTCTTATTTCAGTGCCAGCAATATGGGAGGGAAAAGGATAGGAGTAATGGTGTTGAAGAGCCAAGTGTAAGTGAACTGCTGAGAAAATCTTCAGGGGATATCATATTTCATTATGTATTACGTTTCCTTAAGGAGACGAGGATAATGGGTTGGATTTAGACCTTCCCCGTCTCTGGTCCACACTATTCGCTTATCTTAAAGTTGGTTGCCAACCATCATAGAAAAACCACAGAAGAAGGGGTGAGTGAGTAGCTTCCTGGGAGGGGTGGGGTAAATAGCTGCCTGGGATGGTACAGTGGCTTGCAAAAGTATTCACCCCTTGGAATTTTTCCTATTTTGTTGCCTTACAACCTGGAATTAAACATTTTGGGGGGTTTGTATAATTTGATTTACACAACATCCCTACCACTTTGAAGATGCAACATATTTTGTATTGTGAAACAAACAAGAAATAACACAGAAAAATGTAAAACTTTAGCATGCATAACTATTCACCCCTCAAAGTCAATACTTTGTAGTGTCACCTTTTGCAACAATTACAGCTACAAGTCTCTTGGGGTATGTCTCTATAAGCTTGGCACATCTAGCCACTGGGATTTTCCCCATTCTTCAAGGCAAAACTGCTCCAGCTCCTTCAAGTTGGAAGGGTTCTGCTGGTGTACAGCAATCTTTGTCATACCACAGATTCTCAATTGGATTGATATCTGGGATTTGACTTGGCCATTTCAAGACATTTAAATGTTTCTCCTTAAACCACTCGAGTGGTGCTTTAGCAGTATGCTTAGGGTCATTGTCCTGCTGGAAGGTGAACCTTCGTCTCAGTCTCAAATCTCTGAAACACGTTTCCCTCAAGAATTTCCCTGTATTTAGCGCCATCCATCATTCCTTCAATTCTTACCAGTTTCCAAGTCCCTGCCGATGAAAA
Organism: Oncorhynchus mykiss; assembly: GCF_057628025.1. NCBI lineage: Eukaryota > Metazoa > Chordata > Actinopteri > Salmoniformes > Salmonidae > Oncorhynchus > Oncorhynchus mykiss. The sequence continues at coordinate 70,146,583 of NC_143037.1, read as the reverse complement.
CATCCCCACAGCATGATGCTGTCACCACCATGCTTCACTTTGGGGAAGTGGTTCTCGCGGTGATGAGAGGTGTTGGGTTTGCACTATACATATCATTTTCATTGATGGCCAAAAAGCAAAATTTTAGTCTAATCTGACCAGAGTATCTTGTTCCATAGATTTGGGGAAAGCCCAGCTCTGTGTAGTGTACTGCTTAAATTGGTCCTATGGACATGCACTTCAATTTCCGCTGTGAAGCTTTGCAGCTCCTTCAGGGTTATCTTTGATCTCTTTGTTGCCTCTCTTATTTATGCCCTCCTTGCCTGGTCCGTGAGTTTTGGTGGGCGGCCCTCTCTTGGCAGGTTTGTTGTGGTGCCATATTCTTTCTGTTTTTTAATAATGAATTTAATGGTGCTCCGTGGGATGTTCAAAGTTTCTGATGTTTTTTTATATCCCAACCCTGATCTGTACTTCTCCACAACTTTGTCCTTGACCTGTTTGGAGAGCTCTTTGGTCTTCATGCTGCTCCTTGCTTGGTGGTTCCTCTTGCTTAGTGGTGTTGCAGACTCTGGGGCCTTTCAGAACAGGTGAATATATACTGAAAAAATGCAAAAATGTGACAATTTTTTTTACTTCATTTCCTGAATACAAAGCATTATATTTGGGCCAAATTCAACACAACACATCACTGAGTACTAGTTTTCATATTTTCAAACATGGTGGCGGCTGCATCATGTTATGGGTATACTTGTCACCTGCATGGACTCTGGAGCTTCCAACAGATGCTGCGAGACAAATTCACCTTTCTGCAGGACAATTACCTAAAACTCAAGGCCAAATCTACACTGGAGATGCTTACCAAGATAAGTGAATGTTCCTGAGTAGCCTAGTTACAGTTTAAATCTATGGCAAGCATTGAAAATGGTTTTCTAGCAATGATCAAAAACCAACTTGACAGATCATGAAGAATTAAAAAAAATAAGTAATGTACAAATATTGTACAATCCATTTTCAGTGTGCTAAGCCCTTGGCGACTTGCTCAGAAAGACTCACAGCTGTAATCACTGGCAAAGGTGATTCTAACATGTATTGCCTCAGGGGTGTGCATTCTTATTTAAATGACATATTTCTGTATTTAATTTTTAATAAATTAGCTAAACAATTGACAAACATGTTTTCACTTTGTCATTATGGGGTATTGGGTGAGAGATTATACTTTTTTGTATCAATTTTGAATTCAGGCTGTAACACAAGAAAATGTGGAATAAGTCAAGGGGTATGAATACTTTCTGAAGGCAATGTAGCAACCTGGGATGGGTGGGAAAGTATGCAAAGAAACTCTCAAGGTGTGGTGTAGGATCTGGTACCCTGTACATACTGTGTGGGCGTGACGCTGCAGATCTGTCAGTCAATGCCTGAAGGTGATAAATATAAAGGAATGTTGTTTTGTTAAATAGTGTTTATGATAAACATGAAGTCCAATGTGTCATGTGATAACAGTGGTCGTGTTACATCATCGAAGAGTGAAGAACTGAAAACAAAGAACAGAATTAAAGCAAAACGGTTACGTCTAAGAACGTAACCGTCACTTTGGGCACAAACATGCTGCTACAGGCCACATTCTTCCTGGAACAAGAGTTTAGGACAAGAGGATTGTAATATCCCATAGCTCTTTCCATAAATGACTGGAAGTGAATGTTAAAGTTCACCATCAAAGTGGAAAATAAACACAATTATCGTGAATTTCAGCGAACTACTCATCAAACTCAAAACGGTTTTTACTGTCATTCTACTATTACTGTCTTTTTTTCTTCTTCAAATGATCTAATCCCCGAGCCGACAAGGTGAAAAATCTGTCGATGTGCCCTTGAGCAAGGCACTTAACCCTGATTTGCTCCAGGGCAGCCGTAGTTATATGGCTAACTCTCTAAAACAACACATTTCACTGCACCTATCTGGTGTTCCACAATCCATTTAAAACTAAATCTATCAATGAATACATAGAATTCAGCAGTTGCGCTGGTCCCATGAATTTGCATATTTTCGAATGCTTCAACATGGAATTATTATGCTGTCTTAACCTATATATCTTCAAACTAGGAACAGAGCACATCTCCCTCCCTAGCTGTTTCAGGGAGTGTGCCTCTGCTATGCAGCACTCCCTTTCAACATGCCAGTGACCCATTACAGCTGTTTTTACACACAGCTCCTTACCTGGTTTCCCTAAACCCAAGCTTCACAGCCCACATAGAGTTGTCGAAACCCAGGCATAGGAATGTACATGTAGATCTGTAGCTTCAATTCAAAGTCTATTCCACGTTGGTTCAACGTAATTCCATTAAAATGACACGGAGACAACGCTGATTCAACCAGTGCGTGCCAATCAAATAATCAAATGGTTACATTAGACATTAGACTAAAGACAATTTCCGGTTGAGTCAACATATGCAGCATCTAGCATGAATGAGATCTCTGCGAATGCAAAAACCTTGCCTTTAAAAGCCACATTGTTGACAATCTGCTGTTGGATTGAAGGACAAGAGCATAAATTATCATGGGACATGAAGATGACAGAATGCTTCACTAGAAATATCAGATAAGTACGCTAAGTAAAAAGATTCAAATACAGGCGTGCAGACGGGCCGTTGAGTTGGTATGTGACTGGACAGACACATCTAATGTGAAGATTGAAATGTTCCCTTTATCAAATACTTTGCTTTCACTTTCGACATTAGTAATCTATGTTGGTGAACCTGTGAAGGAAACAGAAGATATTCACTGTTTCTCTCACTCTGACTCACCTGGAGACCGTGTGATAACAGCCCAGTTGTTTTTCAGCCATCTCTTTCAGCCATGACACTCTAACATGACTTAATAATGCAAGTAAAGTGGTGTAAAAACAGTAGTACTGATATGACTGCTCTAGAGCCAGGGCTTCAGGCTTCTTCTGTTTCACACAGCAGCAGTGTGGTAGTGTAGAGGATGGGGGTGGGGGGGTGTCAGACTATACAACGAGGACTCCAGCAGTCTTTACCTGAATTGCCCTCCTGTGGGTTGCTCCTGTGGTGGTCTTTCAGCGCGCTGTGGAGCAGAGCTGCCTGAGTGGTTTCTCTCACTCACACACTCCTCAGCTTTTTCTGTCTCCATCTGCTCCTCTCTCTCCCTCTCTCCCTCTCTCCCTCTCTCCCTCTCTCCCTCTCTCCCTCTCTCCCTCTCTCCCTCTCTCTCTCTCTCTCTCTCTCTCTCTCTCTCTCTCTCTCTCTCTCTCTCTCTCTCTCTCTCTCTCTCTCTCTCTCTCTCTCTCTCTCTCTCTCTCTCTCTCTCTCTCTCTCTCTCTCTCTCTCTCTCTCTCTCTCTCTCTCTCTCTCTCTCTCTCTCTCTCTCTCTCTCTCTCTCTCTCTCTCTCTCTCTCTCTCTTTCTGTTTAAATGAGGGGCTCCCCAGGTTACATTCTTTCTTAGAAAATGTAATTAAATGAATAATTTTATTTAACCCTTATTTTGCCAGGTAAGTTGACTGAGAACACATGCTCATTTACAGCAACAACTTGAGGAGTAGTTTACAGGGATGATTAGGTAGCCATGACGGTATGAGGGCTACATTTAGCCAGGACAGCACAGTTAACACCCCTATTCATATGATAAGTGCCATGTGATCTTTAGTGACAACAGAGAGTCAGGACACCCGTTTAACGCCCCATTGGAAAGACGGCACCCTACACAGGGCAATGTCCCCAATCACTGCCCTGGGGCTTTGGATTATAAAAAATACAAAATTAGACCAGAGGAAAAAGTACTTCCTATTGGCCCTCCAACACCACTTCCAGCAGCATCTGGCCTCCCATCTAGGGACTGACCAGGACCAACTCTGCTTAGCTTCAGAGACAAGCCAGTATGTAGGGTGAGATGCTGCTGACTGATGAAGAAGAAGAATATTAAGGAAATGGTTACATATTACATTCACCCTTTCTGTGGAAATCCATTGATTGCATTGCACTCAAAACCTGCGTATTTGATCAACACGTATGACTGAACACATTGCAGAGAATCATTCGGGTTAAGGTCCTTATTCTATTCTTACCACATAGGGCACCTCTGCTGATATGACCAAGCATGAAAAACAACATTGGCTGTGTGAGCGCTCCCCATCCTAACCACTGTTCTCAGAAATGAAGTCAAAGTGCAGAGTAAACCGACTGGGAGGAAGTGCGGGGAAGAGAATTGAACCTGAGATGTAGTCACAGCAGTAACTGACTGAAGGCTGGTCTCTTTGTCTACAGATGAAGGATCTTCATTTGACTGGAAATTGAGGTTTAAAAAGGCTTTTGAAGTTTGTAATTTCCACCTTGAAATTTCAGACTTGATTTTCCCTTCTAAAAACATTTATCAACCCCTACAAAGATGTATATCAATTATAATGTACATAATTATTCAAATGTTCTATTGCTGAAGGATTATTTTTCTACTTTAGCAAACTGGCTCAAATTAAGATCCTCCATCTGTAACCCATGATGAGTGTGGGGCATTAGGGGCTTCAAATGATGAGGATTATTTCCTACGATGGATAATGGATACACTCTTAGAAAAAAGGGTTCCAAAAGGGTTCTTCTGGTACCCCCATAGGAGAATCCTTTTGGGTTCCATGTAGAACCATATGTGGAAAGGGTTCTACATGGAACCAAAAAGGGTTCTTAAAAGGATTCTCCTATGGTGACTTTTTGGTTCTAGATATAAAATAATAATAAAAGAGTGTACCGTGTGACTAATATCTGGAAGAAACCTGGAATACAAATGACGCAATAATAGCAGTAAATGTGGTGTTTACTTTAATACGCCCTATCAGCACTGATGCACTGCTTAATGTCTCCTGTGGTGATTACTGGAAGAGAGGTTGTGGGAAATGTGCCAGCCGAGCAAGGCAGTCATACAGTAGAAGCTGCTGGCTTCCCAGAATACCTCAGCTCCTCATCACTCCCATGCACTAACCACAAACACAGCCTGATCCATATTCACCCTGAGTCAGAGAGCCTTTATAAACACCATCACTGTTATCACTGTATCTGACCAGCATCATCCTCCCACCATCCTCCTCCTCCTCCTCCTCCTCTTATCCCCACATTGCTTTAGCTCTTGCTGGGTGTCTAGCCCTCGGTTCTTACCTCCTCCCTCATGCCTACAGATATGGCAGTGGCAGCGGACACATAGGTGGGGGAGCTCCCCAGTCCGGCCCTGTCTCCCACAGGTGGATTCCATTCCTGGTAATTATATCAACCCACGAGAGGAGTTGGCCAGCTCTGTGGGAGACAGGGAACTACTCTGATTGGTTGACCCACCTCACACGGGGCCACAGCTGCTCCTCTGGGCGATATTGGACTCATCCCCTTGCTCCGTGATTCAGAGATGGAGTGAGGTATTGTCTCATGGTCGGTGACAGCAGTCATTCCCATATAAAACCCTTCCAGACAGGAAGTCAGAAGAGGAGAAGCACAGTGATGAGGAACACAGTGAATGATGGGAAAGATGGCTGGCCCAGACGTGATTTCAGACACACAAAACCATGTGTGGTGAAGATGTTAAATACCAGCCTACAACGTTTAAGGAACAAATGTGTTTATAATGAGTCTTCCCAACAAAAGGCTTGGGCCAGAAATTGTATTCTACCACAGTCATGTACTGCTGTGTGATAGTTTGTCGCCCTCTTTGTAATGATACATTTGGAGCTGTAAAGAAGTCTACAAGCTAGCCACCCTGGCGCTGTATAGAAGTCTACAAGCTAGCTACCCTGGCGCTGTATAGAAGTCTACAAGCTAGCCACCCTGGCGCTGTATAGAAGTTTACAAGCTAGCCACCCTGGCACTGTATAGAAGTCTGCAAGCTAGCCACCCTGGCGCTGTATAGAAGTCTACAAGCTAGCCACCCTGCGCTGTATAGAAGTCTACAAGCTAGCCACCCTGGCGCTGTAAAGAAGTCTACAAGCTAGCCACCCTGGCGCTGTAAAGAAGTCTACAAGCTAGCCACCCAGGCGCTGTATAGAAGTCTACAAGCTAGTCACCCTGGCGCTGTATAGAATTCTACAAGCTAGCCACCCTGGCACTGTATAGAAGTCTACAAGCTAGCCACCCTGCGCTGTATAGAAGTCTACAAGCTAGCCACCCTGGCGCTGTAAAGAAGTCTACAAGCTAGCCACCCTGGCGCTGTATAGAAGTCTACAAGCTAGCCACCCTGGCGCTGTAAAGAAGTCTACAAGCTAGCCACCCTGGCGCTGTATAGAAGTCTACAAGCTAGCCACCCTGCGCTGTATAGAAGTCTACAAGCTAGCCACCCTGGCGCTGTAAAGAAGTCTACAAGCTAGCCACCCTGGCGCTGTATAGAAGTCTACAAGCTAGCCACCCTGGCGCTGTAAAGAAGTCTACAAGCTAGCCACCCTGGCGCTGTATAGAAGTCTACAAGCTAGCCACCCTGTGCTGTATAGAAGTCTACAAGCTAGCCACCCTGGCGCTGTAAAGAAGTCTACAAGCTAGCCACCCTGGCGCTGTAAAGAAGTCTACAAGCTAGCCACCCTGGCGCTGTAAAGAAGTCTACAAGCTAGCCACCCTGGCGTTATAAAGAAGTCTACAAGCTAGGCACCCTGGCGCTGTATAGAACTCTACAAGCTAGCCACCCTGGCGCTGTATAGAAGTCCACAAGCTAGCCACCCTGGCGCTGGAAAAAAGTCTACAAGCTAGCCACCCTGGCGCTGTATAGAAGTCTACAAGCTAGCCACCCTGGCGCTGTAAAGAAGTCTACAAGCTAGCCACCCTGGCGCTGTAAAGAAGTCTACAAGCTAGCCACCCTGACTGACATGGTTGTGATATCCTCAGTTGAACTTTACTTCACCTTTTACAGGTTTGCAACTCAAAAGACTCCAACATTTTTCCCCCCCTCAGAAACTGAAATAAGCTGAGTGTTTTGTTTCATGGAATGTTTGTTATGCATCACGATGACGGGGGTCATTCAACGGTGGCGAATACGATAAATATGGACAATAGAAATCACTGAGATCTGATATAGACAGGATCCTATAATCCATCACAATTTGCTACTGTATACTTTGTACTGTATTTGAGCCACTGAATTGCATCTCGTCTTTATTTCTGTGGTCAGTGTGGTCTGACTGCAGTAGTGTTGTTTGGGTGGATGGATTTCTCTGGCTCGGTTACTCAGTGGACTTTCCAGGAAGACTCGTCACGCACCCTGGCTGTCTATGACTCTCCCCCACCAACGGCTAACCTCCCAGGGGAAGGATGTGGACGGACAAATCAGGCAGTGACAAATGTTTCCTCCAGTGTCTGTCACTTTCATTTGGGAAAACAGATTTTCAAGTAAAGTTTTGCTGGGTTTCACTAATAGACTCCAGATGGAAAGTGCATTTCTCTGGGTAAATACACCAAAGCAGCTCCTTTACAGCTCTACGTTCATCAGTATACCCAGAGTAAGAAGCCATATATCTACTGTCCATCCACATTAACAGCAGTAATAGTTATTCACAACCAAAGCTAATAATTTGAATAGGTCTACAGTAATGTCAATTTGTACAGTATGAGAGAGTATTGTTTTCTACCTGTAGCTTCATCATAATATGAGGAAAGTCAGTGACAGAAAGTGAATATGTTGGCATGAATCTAGCATAATGATCTACTCCCTTGAGTGTACAAAGAGATCTCCTCTCTGTACAGAGGTAATGAGACCAGAATGTTGTGACAACAAATGCCGACACAACATTGTATAGGCCTAACTGAATCTACTGATTTGACAACCTGCCTACTGGTGCACATTCACATATACAGACCAGGCATAGCGCAGCTGCCAGCTGCTGGGGCTGTGAAGACTCTCGAACGTTAAAGACATGGCCGCTCCATCATCATCATTGTAGCTTCATAGTCGGAGCTTCTTATGAATAATTCAATGTTAGCTGCAGCAGGGATTGTGATTCCCCTTCCTCCATGCACAGCTTACCACCAAATAACTCCCAAACTATCACATACCAACAACCTACAGTTATGCATACTAACAAGCCCCACTGCCTTCCTCCACTTTAAATGCAGTCTGTCATAACCAGGATCCCATTTTCCCACACAAGGTAAGTCATTGCAATTGAAAGTGCAACATGCATCCACTGAAATGTCAAGACTCTAGATGATGAGGTGAGTAAATCCCCCTAAGCAATATTATCAGCACCTGTGTTGGATTGAAATCAATGATCTTTGACTGGGGATCATAAACGAATCACACTTTGACCTTTTGACAGGCACTCAGTGATAAAGAGATAGACATGGGGGCATTAATGCCATCAGTGATGATGGAGGGAGAAGAGGAGAGAGAGCACAGCACGCCTGCCTGACTGATTGAGATTCTGGCAGACAGGCGGTTGCCATTGTCAATTAACCCATGCATGGAGGCCCCTCACACAGCTTTTCATTTAAAGCTGCCCAGGACTGGTTCCATGTGCTGTAGATTGTAAATAAACGAGGTGGTAAATTAAAGCTTCCAACGGGCGTTCAGCAATCAACATCACAGTTACCGCTCCGTGTATCTTGAAGATAACACTACCTGAGGTGATTTAGACAGCATAGCTACTTCATGTATTCAGATGCTGGCAGACTGTAATCACTGTCAGATGGCAAGCGGTTATCATAAACAACTGGAAAAATGGTCACTTTTTCCCAACATGATCCGTCGTACTGGGAGAGATGAAGGAAGCATCAAGGCAGACTAGGAACATTAAACTCACCCAGCATGGTGAAACTGGTGTTTAATGCATGACACTAACTCAGATTTTCCTAATAGACTATATGTCTGATTTGGTCTTGTTCAAAAGCTACAATATTATATCTGAAAACATTACAGCGGTCAGAATATCCCATCTGATGCTTAGCAACACCACAGTGTGATCTGTGTAGCTAGAATGCTACGATTTGGCATCCTATTCATCTCCCATTTAAAAAAACAGAGTTGAGTTCCAAAGAGGCCAGTGTAGCCTGAGGACATGGTTCTCTATCCCATGACCATATCTGGTGGTGTGTGTGTGTGTGTGTGTGTGTGTGTGTGTGTCTAACAGTCTTAATAGCTTAATAAAACACTCCTTTGTATCTCAGCAAGGTTCTTGATTCAGGATGAAGGATAGCTCTCTCAGGTTACCTTGCACACCTTGCATTAGAGTGTGTGTGGGTTGGAGTAGGAAGATAAGGACGTATCTGTGTAGTGAAAGAACGAATAGCCAGCCGCCTGTTACATCAGCTAGAGGTGGTCTATAGGGGTCAGAAGATCACCTCCTGGCCTTGTCCTTCTCATGACTGATCCATGCAGGGATTCATCAAGACCTAGCCACATATCCATTGAAACACACACACACACACACACACACACACACACACACACACACACACACACACACACACACACACACACACACACACACACACACACACACAGAGAGAGAAAGACAGACAGATCCACAGAGGCTGCACTCTGCCCCCTGTGGCAGAACTCAAAGGGGTTCTACCTGGAACCAAAAAGGGTTATCCTATGGGGACAGCCCAACAGTGTAATTAGTGGTATCTTGTAGACAAGCTGCGATACAGTCAACAAATTATCGCTCTGGCAACATTCTGTATGGGAGTAGTGACAGTATTCCTACTGAGAGGAGAGGAGAGGAGCAAGTGAGCAGGAAAAAATGGATAAAGCTTTTGGTGTCAGCTGATATACTGGGTCGTGGAGAGGGATGGGGGAGGGAGCCATGTCTAGCTGGCCTCAGGTGACTCTCCATCAGACATCTACGTCTGTCTGTTTATCTCTATCTTTAACTCTGCATTGTTGGTAAAGGACCCGTAAGAAAAGGACCCGTAAGAAAGCATTACACTGTTAGTCCACACCTGTTGTTTACGAAGCATTTTGATTTGATGATGCTGTAACCAACCAACCAGACGGCTAGATGCTGGTACAACACTGTGGAAAACACACCTGCTTCCAGGAAATCCCTCAGAGCCGCGCGCGGGCTTTAATTTGTATCACTGTTGCCGTTGGCAACTGTACATATTGTACTTGATGCAAGTGCATCACCCTTGTTACCTGTTTGGGATATGACTGTCTTGATCATCCTTGTTAGTCATCTGGAACAAGCGATTCCCATGAATATTTGAAAAATAATACGCATCAAATATCCAGCCCTTGGGGTACACAGGGAACAGGGAAGATGTAGCATTCAACTAGACGAGACAGACAGCCGTGGACAGATACCTGCATGTTTACTCCTCTCATTAATCTCCTCACCTCCTACCACCTGATCCGTCCAATCTGTCAGTGTATTATTTACTACCTAACATGCCCTGTTCTATTTGGCAGAGGAGAGTTGTTACTCTCCTCAAGGTGAAACACAACCATGCCTGGAGCTAGCCTCAAGGTGAAACACAACCATGCCTGGAGCTAGCCTCAAGGTGAAACACAACCATGCCTGGAGCTAGCCTCAAGGTGAAACACAACCATGCCTGGAGCTAGCCTCAAGGTGAAACACAACCATGCCTGGAGCTAGCCTCAAGGTGAAACACAACCATGCCTGGAGCTAGCCTCAAGGTGAAACACAACCATGCCTGGAGCTAGCCTCAAGGTGAAACACAACCATGCCTGGAGCTAGCCTCAAGGTGAAACACAACCATGCCTGGAGCTAGCCTCAAGGTGAAACACAACCATGCCTGGAGCAGTAAAGCACCTTGTGTATCTAGAACAGTCAATCAAGGAGGAGTGGGATCTCTCCCTGTCTGAGGTCCTGTATACTTTAAGTCACCAGGGTCTATGCAGTGCTGCTGCTTTAGGTCAGCATCACTGGATGGTTTTCTCTATACGGCTGAATAGGACGATGCCATGACAACTGACAGCAGTGAAAGCAGTACTCAGCAGTGCGCCCAGAGGTTGAGTGTGAATGTCAGAGAGAGAGACAGCTCTGAAGTGGTTGTACACTCTTCCCAGTCAGGCAGGGAGGGGGAGGTGGTACAGACGGGGGAGGGGGAGGGGGGGGCAGACGGGGGAGGGGGGGCAGACGGGGGAGGGGGAGAGGGAGCTGCTGCGGTGCTTTTTCTCCTGGCGTCAGCTCCGCTGGGGAAACTCCGCCTTCCTGCTCTCGTTCAGCGGTGACCACTGTCACGCTCCTCTTCAGTTAGACCATAGTCCTCCTCAGAGCGGGGCAGGACCTCTACTCTCCCCAGTCCCCTGTGTGCTCTCTGCCTGCCACCAGAGCACAACCGCAGCACAACGCAGGTAGAGCAAAGCAGCCTGGTCCAGGAGATAATGAATCTAGTGCAGCAGCCCAACAGGCGTGCCAGGAACAGGGAGGGAGTAGAGGGGACTGCTGATGGCAGCGATTGTGGCAGTCATACTGTATATTCACCCGCCCAACCTCCCACAACACCATACTTAACGCATAATACTCTGCAGGAGTTGGAGTTTAATACACTATGCAAATTTTGAATTTAAATATGGAAAAAAAAATCATGAACTTTCAGTTATTCATTTGCAATGTTATGCTGTCGATATCATATTTGCTATATAATTGGTACACACACATGCTGTATAATATACAATCAATTGCATATTCCCCCCAATACAGCCATTATCCACTGTAGGATTTTGAATTATTCATATTCTGTTGAGAGATGTTGAGGCACTATCTGCAATAAATCAACAGGGACCTTCATCCATCAAGCTGTATGACACACAATTGTATGATGTGTTTGCTTGACAAGACTCATTTTTCAACACAAAAATATGTATTCTTTTACAATAAATTCTTTTTTTCTAAGCTTCACATCTCAATCCAGCAATCTGCCTTAATGCATCAGCAGCAAAACGTGTCATCAACTGAAGAGATGGACATGTCAGTTCTTCAGTGACATACACACGCTATGCTATGCTACTACAGAGTGAGACAGAGTGGCAGGCCAGCTGCGTTGTGCATTATTGATAGTGTTATGTTTGAGTGACTACTCAAGTCAAAGCCTTGAAATGGACAAATTAAGAGGTTCCCATGTTCTCCTTGCAGGCTGGAGAGAGAGGAACCCCTGTTTTAATGGAATTACTTTTTGGGGGAAATAAATAAGATGAGTCCATCAATCAACTCCAAAAATTGCATCAAGGAAATTACAAGGCCTTTATGAGATAGAACCCAAGGAAAAGCATGCCAAGAGGTTGAAACACAGGCTGAAGATTAGCAGTAGTCGGACTGAGTTTGATAAAAACACATGCACTGGGGAATGATGACAGGGAGTGATGAGCAAGGGATGGAGAGAGGGGGAGGAGAAACACAGAGGAAGGTTTATGTATGGGAGAGATGGGGGGGGGGGGGTTGGGCAATACACTGTATGTAATCAAATGGGTTGGGGCTCCTATGATAAGAGGAATGGGGGGTTAGGGTGTTGGCTGTGGGAGACGGGGGTAGGGTTGGGCGGATGATGTGAGAAATGGTTAGTGTGCTTTATTGATGATAATTAAAGGAACAAGGCAAAGATTCACGGACAATTTGTTCTATTTAGTAGCACTATGGAGACGGAAACACCAGCTCTCCTCATAGCAGTTCCTGGAGATTAAAACTCTATGTTTACATGCAGTAGATACAATGCAATTTAGCCACAGTCTGTGTTCGCTTATAATGAAGGCTATCTAAGGGGACCTTTTTATCTTCATCTGTTGTAGTCGACTATTGACCTCCTGAACCCAAAAAAGTCCTCTTTGGTGAGTTTTTACGGGGAGAAGCGGGTGATGATCAAAATGAGGGGAGAGGGAACAAGATGTGTCGCTGGTTTCATAGGGTTCCTTTACTCCCTCCTTCAAACAGCAGCATCGTGGTCCTGGGGACTGAGGACAGAGAGATCAGCTAACGTATAAAACATAGTATACAATCACTCAGGAATTCAAATTCGACTTCACTTTTAAAGGCTTATGATGCCAATACAGTTACATTGCAGAACCATGTTTCAGTTCATACTCTTTTTGCTGGTCTTGAGATACGAGATGTATTGCTCAATTGTGGCCGTTACATTTAAATAGAAGTACTCATCTACAGTATAAAACTCCTCAATATTTGAATAGTTCAATATTGTGGTATTCAGTCTTATGTCTTCAATATTGTGGAATTCAGTCTTACATTTTATATATTGTAGTATCCAGTCTTAAATCTTCAATATTGCAGTATCCAGTTGAAGACCTTCAAGAGGTCTGGCATGAAATCATCTCAAGAGTAATTTATGTGTGTCTGGCACTGGTAAGTGTAGAGTCACTGCTGTGCTGTGTCACAGTTACTGAGACCTTATAGCTTCATATTACTTTTTATGGAGGAATGAAACTGGTCTCTGCATGAGACCAGGTCTCTCTGGACAGACATCTCTATATACCAGGTCTCTCTATATACCAGGTCTCTCTATATACCAGGTCTCTCTATATACCAGGTCTCTCTATATACCAGGTCTCTCTGGACAGACATCTATATATACCAGTTCTCTCTATATACCAGGTCTCTCTATATACCAGGTCTCTCTATATACCAGGTCTCTCTATATACCAGGTCTCTCTATATATACCAGGTCTCTCTATATACCAGGTCTCTCTATATACCAGGTCTCTCTATATATACCAGGTCTCTCTATATACCAGGTCTCTCTAAATACCAGGTCTCTCTGGACAGACATCTCTATATACCAGGTCTCTCTATATACCAGGTCTCTCTATATACCAGGTCTCTCTAAATACCAGGTCTCTCTATATACCAGGTCTCTCTATATACCAGGTCTCTCTATATACCAGGTCTCTCTATATACCAGGTCTCTCTATATACCAGGTCTCTCTATAGACCAGGTCTCTCTATATACCAGGTCTCTCTATATATACCAGGTCTCTCTATATACCAGGTCTCTCTATAGACCAGGTCTCTCTATATACCAGGTCTCTCTATATATACCAGGTCTCTCTATAGACCAGGTCTCTCTATATACCAGGTCTCTCTATATACCAGGTCTCTCTATATACCAGGTCTCTCTAAATACCAGGTCTCTCTGGACAGACATCTCTATATACCAGGTCTCTCTATATACCAGGTCTCTCTATATACCAGGTCTCTCTGGACAGACATCTCTATATACCAGTTCTCTCTATATACCAGGTCTCTCTATATACCAGGTCTCTCTGGACAGACATCTCTATATACCAGGTCTCTCTATATACCAGGTCTCTCTATATACCAGGTCTCTCTGGACAGACATCTCTATATACCAGTTCTCTCTATATACCAGGTCTCTCTATATACCAGGTCTCTCTGGACAGACATCTCTATATACCAGGTCTCTCTATATACCAGGTCTCTCTATATACCAGGTCTCTCTATAGACCAGGTCTCTCTATATACCAGGTCTCTCTATATACCAGGTCTCTCTGGACAGACATCTCTATATACCAGGTCTCTCTATATACCAGGTCTCTCTATATACCAGGTCTCTCTATAGACCAGGTCTCTCTATATACCAGGTCTCTCTATATACCAGGTCTCTCTGGACAGACATCTCTATATACCAGGTCTCTCTATATACCAGTTCTCTCTATATACCAGGTCTCTCTGGACAGACATCTCTATAGACCAGGTCTCTCTATATACCAGGTCTCTCTATATACCAGGTCTCTCTGGACAGACATCTCTATATACCAGGTCTCTCTATATACCAGGTCTCTCTATATACCAGGTCTCTCTGGACAGACATCTCTATAGACCAGGTCTCTCTATATACCAGGTCTCTCTATATACCAGGTCTCTCTGGACAGACATCTCTATATACCAGGTCTCTCTATATACCAGGTCTCTCTATATACCAGGTCTCTCTATAGACCAGGTCTCTCTATATACCAGGTCTCTCTATATACCAGGTCTCTCTGGACAGACATCTATATATACCAGGTCTCTCTATATACCAGGTCTCTCTATATACCAGGTCTCTCTATATACCAGGTCTCTCTGGGACAGACATCTATATATACCAGGTCTCTCTATAGACCAGGTCTCTCTATATACCAGGTCTCTCTATATACCAGGTCTCTCTGGACAGACATGTGTATATGCCAGGTCTCTCTGGGACAGATATGTGTATATGCCAGGTCTCTCTGGGACAGATATGTGTATATGCCAGCACCAGCTTTTCGTCACACCACCTGTCACACCATCTATCTCTATCCCAGTGACACTCACTTACGGAGTCCACATGCTCTCACACACACACACACACAGGCATGCACACACACTCAACTCCCGCCCTGTGCAATCGGGTTTGGACTTCCTGACGGGTCGCCCCCAGGTGGTGAAGGTAGGATTCAACAATTCCACTCCGCTGATCCTCAACACAGGGGCCCCACAAGCGTGTGTGCTTGGCCCTCTCCTGTACTTACTGTTCTCCCATGACTGCGTGGCCACGCATCCAACTAAATCATCTAGTTTGTAGACGACACAACAGTAGTAGAGTTGATTACCAACAACAACGAGACGGCCTACAGGGAGGAGCTGAGGGCACTAACTAGGGAGATGGTCATGGACTTCAGAAAACAGCAGAGGGAGCACCCCCCTATCCACATCGACGGGACAGTAGTGGAGAAGGTGGAACGTTTTTGTTCCTCGGCTTACACATCATGTCTGTCCAGAGAGACAAACTGAAATGGTCCACCCACACAGACAGTGTGGTGAAGAAGATGCAACAGCGCCTTTTTAAGGCTGAAGAAATGTGGCTTGTCACCTAAAACCCTCCCAAACTTTTACAGATGTACAATTGAGAGCATCCTGTCGGGCTGTATCACAGACTGGTACGGCAACTGCATCGCCCACAACCGTAAGGCTCTCCAGAGGATAGTGAGGTCTGCACAACGCATTACCGGGGGCAAACTACCTGCCCTCCAGGACACCTACACCACCCGATGTCACAGGAAGGCCAAAAAGATCATCATGGACAACAACCACCCGAGCCACTGCCTGTTCACCCCGTTATCATCCAGAAGGCGAGGTCAGTACAGGTGCATCAAAGCAGGGACCGAGAGACTGAAAAACAGCTTCTATCTCAAGGCCATCAGACTGTTAAACAGCCATCACTAACACAGAAAGGCTGCTCCCTGCATACAGACTTGAAGTCATTGGCCACTTTAATAAATGGATCACTAGTCACTTTATTAATGCCACTTGCATAACGTTTACATATTTTGCATTACTCATCTCATATGTACATACTATATTTTATACAATTTATTGCATTTTATTCTATGCCGCTCTGTCATCGCTCATCCATATATTTATATGTATATATTCTTATTCCATCCCTTTACTTAGATTTGTGTGTATTAGGTAGTTGTTGTGGAATCGTTAGATTACATGTCAGATATTGTTGCACTGTCGGAACTAGAAGCACAAGTATTTTGCTACACTGCAGACATACACACACGCACAAGCACGCAAACACCCATACACACACAAACACACACCATGTCCTTATCTCTTTAACTGTGGGCGATGGCGATCCCCTGACTGAACAGCCCTTCTTCATGAAGATGGATATTACAGCTGAATTATATACACTGCAGCTGTCACGGGCGGAGGCCATCCATTACAGCTTATTTTCTAGGCATGGTGAAGACTGCTGCCACCAGCGTGTACAGCATCTCATCTCAGCCTGCTCCGCTCACTCAGCGCTTTCTGCTCCACTCAGCCTCATGTATTTACTCCACAGCGTGTAGGACAGATAAATCACACACCTCAATACTGCCAGTTCTGTCAATGTCAACATTTCTGTTCTCTGGGCCAATGACGAGAAGGTGACAGCTGCTGTCTGGACAGCCTCATCCGTCTTGGAGATCAGGGAAAGTGACATGCTGCACCCCAGTCTTAAGGCAAGTGGTCACCAGCCTCAACTAACCAATCCACGTGAAGATGAGGTCAACTCTTCAGTCTGACCCCCCCCCCCCCCCCCCCCCAGCCATCAGACTGGCATCCCCATGGGAGCAGCCGTGGCGTGATTTCCATGTGGTTTCCATGGCTACATGACAAACACTGTTGCTGTAGCCGCCCTGTTAACAAATTGAGGCAATTATATCTGAGGAGCAGCTGCTCTACCAGTCCCCTCCCCCACTGTACTGCCCCTCCCCCATCGTACCGTCCCTCCCCCATGATACCATCCCTCCCCATGTTACTGTCCTTCCCCCTTAGCATTGTCCCAACCCCATCGTAACGTCTCTCCCCCATTGACCGTCCCTCCCCCATCGTACCGTCCCTCCCCCATGGTACCGTTCCTCCCCCATCGTATCATCCCTCACCCTTAGCACCGTCCCCCCCCCCCATCGTATCGTCCCTCCCCCATCGTATCATCCCTCCCCCTTAGCACCGTCCCCCCCCCATCGTATCGTCCCTCCCCCATCGTATCGTCCCTCCCCCTTAGCACCGTCCCTCCCCCATGGTACCGTCCCTCCCCCATGGTACTGTCGTGTCTTTGGCTATGCTGGATTAAGTGATATGACATGCTATTCTATTCAATAATTTCTCCTTTATTAATATTGCCTGATTGAGCTAATCATGTAAATGTAATTAACTAGAGAGTCGGGCACCACAAAATAATATTTATAGAGCTATTATCTTCCGAATAAACCCTTAAAGACCAAGTAATATTTTACATCAATAGCAGTCAATATTTATCTTCATCTTAATTCAGTTTTCACGAACCCTGGCTCACAAGTTGAATCAGCAATTCAAAATTGGGTTTAATTATTTATTTACTAAATACCTAACTAATCACACAGAATTACACATACACATAATTAAATCATAACTTGATTACAAATTACATCATAAAGGAAAATGTCCCTAGCGGGCAGAACAGATATGACAGCTTGTTACACAAAAGAAAAGGGGCTGGGTTTGAGTGAAAGAGCGGGAAGACTGAGGAACAAAGGAAGAAGCTGTGCTATCGTAAATACAGTATCTTATGCATTCTAAATTACCGCCCATTTGGAAAAGGAAAATGCAATAAATATTTACTCTGAGCTGCGCTTCGGTAGGTTGGTGGTAGATGGAAGGCCGTGTTGCCCAACCGAGTCCTTTGAAGAATGTCTCTGGTTGTCAATTGGATACGTTGTAGTAACATCATTGGATGATAGACGAGATACTCTGTCTGTTCCTTCCTAACCCTCGTTTACATCTGCCGTTGCTAACTCAACGGCTAGATGGTATAGAGTACAGTGTATATACATATGAGAAGAGTAATGTAGGGTATGTAAACATTATATGAAGTGGCATTGTTTAAAGTGGCAAGTGATACATTTATTACATTAATTTATCCATTATTAAAGTGGCTGGAGTTGAGTCAGTATGTTGGCAGCAGCCACTCAATGTTAGTGATGGCTGTTTAACAGTCTGATAGCCTTGAGATAGAAGCTGTTTTTCAGTCTCTCGTTCCCATCTTTGATGCACCTGTACTGACCTCGCCTTATGGATGATAATGGGGTGAACAGGCAGTGGCTCGGGTGGTTGTTGTCCTTGATGATCTTTTTGGCCTTCCTGTGACATCGGGTGGTGTAGGTGTCCTGGAGGGCAGGTAGTTTGCCCCTGGTGATGTGTTGTGCAGACCTCACTACCCTCTGGAGAGCCTTACGGTTATGAGTGGAGCAGTTGCCTTCCAGGCAGTGATACAGCCCGACAGGATGTTCTCGATTGTGCATCTGTAAAAGTTTGGGAGTGTTTTTGGTGACAAGCCAAATTTCTTCAGCCTCCTGAGGTTGAAGAGGTCTTGCTGCGCCTGCTTCATGGACCATTTCAGTTTGTCTGTGATGTGTACGCCGAGGAACTTAAAACATTCCACCCTCTCCACTACTGTCCCGTCGATGTGGATAGGGGGGTGCTCCCTCTGCTGTTTCCTGAAGTCCACGATCATCTCCATTGTTTTGTTGACGTTGAGTGTGAGGTTTCTTTCCTGACACCACACTCCGAGGGCCCTCACCTCCTCCCTGTAGGCCGTCTCATCGTTGTCGGTAATCAAGCCTACCACTGTAGTGTCGTCTGCAAACTTGATGATTGAGTTGGAGGCGTGCATGGCCACGCAGTCGTGGGTGAACAGAGAGTACAGGAGAGGGCTGAGAACGCACCCTTGTGGTGCCCCAGTGTTGAGGATCAGCGGGGTGGAGATGTTGTTACCTACACTCACCCCCTGGGGGTGGCCCGTCAGAAAGTCCAGGACCGAGTTGCACAGGGCGTGGTCGAGACCCAGGGTCTCGAGCTTGATGGCGAGATTGGAGGGTATTGTGGTGTTAAATGCTGTAGTCGATGAACAGTATTCTCACATAGGTATTCCTCTTGTCCAGATGGGTTAGGGCAGTGTGCAGTGTGACTGCGATTGCGTTGTCTGTGGACCTATTGGGGCGGTAAGCAAATTGGAGTGGGTCTAGGGTGTCAGGTAGGGTGGAGGTGATATGGTCCTTGACTAGTCTCTCAAAGCACTTCATGATGATGGAAGTGAGTGCTAAGGGGAGGTAGTCATTTAGCTCAGTTACTTTAGCTTTCTTGGGAACAGGAACAATGGTGGCCCTCTTGAAGCATGTGGTGACAGCAGACTGGGATAATGATTGATT
Organism: Oncorhynchus mykiss; assembly: GCF_057628025.1. Lineage (NCBI taxonomy): Eukaryota > Metazoa > Chordata > Actinopteri > Salmoniformes > Salmonidae > Oncorhynchus > Oncorhynchus mykiss. The sequence goes on along the minus strand of NC_143037.1, from coordinate 70,126,944 downwards.
GAACCAGCCAGCTGGTCTGCGCATGCTCTGAGGACGCGGCTGGGGATGCCATCTGGGCCTGCAGCCTTGCGAGGGATGACATGTTTAAATGTTTTGCTCATGTCGGCTGCAGTGAAGGAGAGCCCGCAGGTTTTGGTAGCAGGCCGTGTCAGTGGCACTGTAGTGTCCTCAAAGCGAGCAAAGAAGTTGTTTAGTCTGTGTGGGAGCAAGACATCCTGGTACGCGACGGGGCTGGTTTACCTTTTATAGTCCGTGATTGACTGTAGACCCTGTACATACCTCTTGTGTCTGAGCCGTTGAATTGCGACTCTACCTTATCTCTATACTGACGCTTAGCTTGTTTGATTGCCTTGCAGAGGGAATAGGTACACCGTTTGTATTTGGTCAAGTTTCCGGTCACCTTGCCCTGATTAAAAGCAGTGGTTCGCGCTTTCAGTTTTGCGCGAATGCTGCCAACAATCCACGGTTTCTGGTTTGGGAATATATTAATAGATGCTGTGGGTACAACATCGCTGATGCACTTGCTAATCAACCCGCTCACCGAATCAGCTTATGCATCAATGTTGTTGTTCGCCGCAATGCTGAACATATCCCAGTCCACGTCATCGAAGCAATCTTGAAGCGCGTAATCCGATTGGTAGGACCAGCGTCGAACAGACCTGAGCACGGGAGCCTCCAGTTTTAGTTTCTGTCTATAGGCAGTGAGTAACAAAATGGAGTCATGGTCAACTTTTCGGAAAGGAGGGCGGGGGAGGGTCTTATGTGCGTCATGGAAGTTAGAATAACAACGATCTAGGGTTTTGCCAGCCCTAGCTTCAAAATTGATATGCTGATAGAATTTAGGGAGCCTTGTTTTCAGATTAGTGGTTTCCAGTTTCCATAGAGTCAAATTAAGTTCGTTCAGGTCCATCGATGTGTCTGCTTGGGGGGGGGGGGGGTATATATGCGGCTGTGATTATAATCGAAGAGAATTCTCTAGGTAGATCATGCGGTCGGCATTTGGTGGTGAGGAATTCTAAGTCAGGTTAACAGAAGTACTTGAGTTCCTGTATGTTGTTATGATCACACCAGGTCTCGTTAATCATAAGGCATATGGGGGGGGGGGGGGGGGGGTATATATGCGGCTGTGATTATAATCGAAGAGAATTCTCTAGGTAGATAATGCGGTCGGCATTTGGTGGTGAGGAATTTTAAGTCAGGTTAACAGAAGTACTTGAGTTCCTGTATGTTGTTATGATCACACCAGGTCTCGTTAATCATAAGGCATATGGGGGGGGGGGGGGGGGGTATATATGCGGCTGTGATTATAATCGAAGAGAATTCTCTAGGTAGATAATGCGGTCGGCATTTGGTGGTGAGGAATTCTAAGTCAGGTTAACAGAAGTACTTGAGTTCCTGTATGTTGTTATGATCACACCAGGTCTCGTTAATCATAAGGCATATGCCCCCGCCCCTCTTCTTAAAAGAAAGATGCTTGTTTCTGTCGGCGCGATGCGTGAAGAAACCAGCTGGCTGTACCGACTCCGATAGCATGTCTCGAGAGTGAGCCATGTTTCCGTGAAACAAAGAACGTTACAGTCTCTGATGTCTCTCTGGAAGGCTACCCTTGCACTGATTTTGTCTACGTTGTAGTCAAGAGACATTGGCGAGTAGTATGCTCGGGAACGGTGTGTGCCTGTCTATGGAGCCTGACCAGAAGACTATTACGCGCTCCAAGACATGCAAACAGACAGAGATCACTCAGAGTCTTAACAACAATCCATTATCTTATTTTGTGTGAGAAACCTGCTCTGTAATAAGCTTCTGTAGCAAACAACAAGTGAGTGGTTAGTGCTCCTTGATCATGTTTGGGAGAAGAGTGCCTCTATTTAAATGAGTTCAGGGCGAGGCTGTGAGACTGGGACATGCATTGTGTGTGGATGTATGTAGAGAAAATAGAGCACTGTGTGAGAGCTTGTGTGCAAAAACTCTTCACTGCAGCTATGTGCATGGGTGCCAGGAAGCTAGTGATCCTTAAATGATTTTGTGGGCAGTTATTGTAAGTGCCCATGCCAGAGTGTCCATGCCAGAGTGCCCATGCCAGAGTGCCCATGCCAGAGTGCCCATGCCAGGCTGTAAATATGTGGACATGTGTGTGATTTAATTGATGGCTAAATCTTTGAGTCTGAAGGCCACTGGAGAACATGAATTGGTTTTCTGAAGAAAAAAAATATCTGCTTGTTTAGTATCTGCTGCAATTGAATGGAGAGGGAGAGGCAGGTGGGGATTCCTAGGGGGGGGTTAGGGAATGGAGGATAGTCAAAGCACAGCAGTGTTCTTATCTACCGTTTGCAGATTGTATGTGTGTTTGTGTTTGTGTGTGTGTGCGTGAGAGAGGAAAGAGCTCATCTGTGCAGTCACCCAGCTAAAAGCCACGCCAACACAAACGAATGCAGTGCAGGTGGAACAGCAGCGTCGCGTTCCCACTTCCTGGTGGAATGATCCGACCAGTTAGGATGGAGAGGGGGTAGATTATCTGTTATGAATTCACCCATATGTTACAGGAAGATCCCTGTAGAAGTTGATATTATGAAGCACTAAACAGAAACCTGATTGGAGTAGTTTTCAGTTCCTTCCTTAATGTAAGGTTAAAAGCATGTAAGTGTTTTTATATCAACCTGGAGAGAACAGTTATATGTCTAATATTCCTCATTTAAGAGGTAACAAATTAGCAGACGATTCCTACTGCAAATTGCACCTTTACCTTCACATGAATGACTTATTTCAGTCAATATCTAGTCTAGTCATAAATCAGATTCACATAGATTTTGACGATAGTAAACAGCAGGTCGGAAACGCAAGGACAAATGTTTTTCCTACTCCAAAATAACCAATTAATAAATGATCAATGTGTGATAATGCAAAAGAACAAGACCATTGAAGCATGAGTAGAAGGGGTTTGGTTTAGGGTTAGGATAAGGACAAGACCTTTGAAGCATGAGTAGAAGGGGTTTGGTTTAGGGTTAGGATAAGGACAAGACCTTTGAAGCATGAGTAGAAAGGGTTTGGTTTAGGGTTAGGATAAGGACAAGACCTTTGAAGCATGAGTAGAAAGGCCAGGGTGTTTGATATGTGATATTCAGCAATGGCATTTCCACAGCACACACAAGCTTACACATGCACGCAAGCACACACACACACACACACACACACACACACACACACACACACACACACACACACACACACACACACACACACACACACACACACACACACACACACACACACACACACACACACCGGCTGAATAATTCAAGGTGTCTTTATCTGTAGAGTAGGCTTCTGCTGCAGATAATGGAAAGGCTGTCATTATCTCTACTTATATTCTGTTCCTCCAGTGATTACTGTTACTACTGTTCAGTTCCTGCTGTCATTACTGTTACTACTGTTCTGTTCCTCCTGTCATTACTGATACTACTGTTCTGTTCCTCCTGTCATTACTGATACTACTGTTCTGTTCCTCCTGTCATTACTGATACTACTGTTCTGTTCCTCCTGTCATTACTGATACTACTGTTCTGTTCCTCCTGTCATTACTGATACTACTGTTCAGTTCCTGCTGTCATTACTGTTACTACTGTTCAGTTCCTCCTGTCATTACTGATACTACTGTTCTGTTCAGTTCCTCCTGTCATTACTGATACTACTGTTCTGTTCAGTTCCTCCTGTCATTACTGATACTACTGTTCTGTTCCTGCTGTCATTACTGATACTACTGTTCTGTTCCTCCTGTCATTACTGATACTACTGTTCTGTTCCTCCTGTCATTACTGTTACTACTGTTCTGTTCCTCCTGTCATTACTGATACTACTGTTCTGTTCCTCCTGTCATTACTGATACTACTGTTCTGTTCTGTTCCTCCTGTCATTACTGATACTACTGTTCTGTTCAGTTCCTCCTGTCATTACTGTTACTACTGTTCAGTTCCTCCTGTCATTACTGATACTACTGTTCTGTTCCTCCTGTCATTACTGTTACTACTGTTCTGTTCCTCCTGTCATTACTGATACTACTGTTCTGTTCCTCCTGTCATTACTGATACTACTGTTCTGTTCCTCCTGTCATTACTGATACTACTGTTCTGTTCAGTTCCTCCTGTCATTACTGATACTACTGTTCTGTTCCTCCTGTCATTACTGATACTACTGTTCTGTTCCTCCTGTCATTACTGATACTACTGTTCTGTTCCTCCTGTCATTACTGATACTACTGTTCTGTTCTGTTCCTCCTGTCATTACTGATACTACTGTTCTGTTCTGTTCCTCCTGTCATTACTGATACTACTGTTCTGTTCTGTTCCTCCTGTCATTACTGCTACTACTGTTCTGTTCCTCCTGTCATTACTGCTACTACTGTTCTGTTCCTCCTGTCATTACTGCTACTACTGTTCTGTTCCTCCTGTCATTACTGATACTACTGTTCTGTTCTGTTCCTCCTGTCATTACTGATACTACTGTTCTGTTCTGTTCCTCCTGTCATTACTGATACTACTGTTCAGTTCCTCCTGTCATTACTGATACTACTGTTCTGTTCCTCCTGTCATTACTGATACTACTGTTCTGTTCCTCCTGTCATTACTGTTACTACTGTTCTGTTCCTCCTGTCATTACTGCTACTACTGTTCTGTTCAGTTCCTCCTGTCATTACTGATACTACTGTTCAGTTCAGTTCCTCCTGTCATTACTGTTACTACTGTTCTGTTCTGTTCAGTTCCTCCTGTCATTACTGATACTACTGTTCTGTTCCTCCAGTCATTACTGATACTACTGTTCTGTTCTGTTCCTCCTGTCATTACTGATACTACTGTTCAGTTCCTCCTGTCATTACTGATACTACTGTTCTGTTCCTCCTGTCATTACTGATACTACTGTTCTGTTCCTCCAGTCATTACTGATACTACTGTTCTGTTCCTCCTGTCATTACTGATACTACTGTTCTGTTCAGTTCCTCCTGTCATTACTGATACTACTGTTCTGTTCAGTTCCTCCTGTCATTACTGTTACTACTGTTCTGTTCTGTTCAGTTCCTCCTGTCATTACTGATACTACTGTTCTGTTCCTCCAGTCATTACTGATACTACTGTTCAGTTCCTGCTGTCATTACTGATACTACTGTTCTGTTCCTCCTGTCATTACTGCTACTACTGTTCTGTTCCTCCTGTCATTACTGATACTACTGTTCTGTTCAGTTCCTCCTGTCATTACTGTTACTACTGTTCTGTTCTGTTCAGTTCCTCCTGTCATTACTGATACTACTGTTCTGTTCTGTTCCTCCTGTCATTACTGATACTACTGTTCTGTTCCTCCTGTCATTACTGCTACTACTGTTCAGTTCCTGCTGTCATTACTGCTACTACTGTTCTGTTCCTCCTGTCATTACTGATACTACTGTTCTGTTCCTCCTGTCATTACTGATACTACTGTTCTGTTCCTCCTGTCATTACTGCTACTACTGTTCTGTTCCTCCTGTCATTACTGCTACTACTGTTCTGTTCTGTTCCTCCTGTCATTACTGCTACTACTGTTCTGTTCCTCCTGTCATTACTGCTACTACTGTTCTGTTCCTCCTGTCATTACTGCTACTACTGTTCTGTTCCTCCTGTCATTACTGCTACTACTGTTCTGTTCTGTTCCTCCTGTCATTACTGCTACTACTGTTCTGTTCCTCCTGTCATTACTGCTACTACTGTTCTGTTCCTCCTGTCATTACTGCTACTACTGTTCTGTTCCTCCTGTCATTACTGATACTACTGTTCTGTTCTGTTCCTCCTGTCATTACTGATACTACTGTTCTGTTCCTCCAGTCATTACTGTTACTACTGTTCTGTTCTGTTCCTCCAGTCATTACTGATACTACTGTTCAGTTCCTCCTGTCATTACTGATACTACTGTTCAGTTCCTCCTGTCATTACTGATACTACTGTTCAGTTCCTCCTGTCATTACTGATACTACTGTTCAGTTCCTCCTGTCATTACTGATACTACTGTTCAGTTCCTCCAGTCATTACTGATACTACTGTTCAGTTCCTCCTGTCATTACTGATACTACTGTTCTGTTCCTCCAGTCATTACTGATACTACTGTTCAGTTCCTCCTGTCATTACTGATACTACTGTTCTGTTCCTCCAGTCATTACTGATACTACTGTTCTGTTCCTCCTGTCATTACTGCTACTACTGTTCTGTTCCTCCTGTCATTACTGCTACTACTGTTCTGTTCCTCCTGTCATTACTGATACTACTGTTCTGTTCTGTTCCTCCAGTCATTACTGATACTACTGTTCTGTTCAGTTCCTCCTGTCATTACTGATACTACTGTTCTGTTCAGTTCCTCCTGTCATTACTGATACTACTGTTCTGTTCAGTTCCTCCTGTCATTACTGATACTACTGTTCTGTTCAGTTCCTCCTGTCATTACTGATACTACTGTTCAGTTCAGTTCCTCCAGTCATTACTGATACTACTGTTCTGTTCAGTTCCTCCTGTCATTACTGATACTACTGTTCTGTTCAGTTCCTCCTGTCATTACTGATACTACTGTTCTGTTCAGTTCCTCCTGTCATTACTGATACTACTGTTCAGTTCAGTTCCTCCTGTCATTACTGATACTACTGTTCTGTTCAGTTCCTCCTGTCATTACTGATACTACTGTTCTGTTCAGTTCCTCCTGTCATTACTGATACTACTGTTCAGTTCCTGCTGTCATTACTGATACTACTGTTCTGTTCCTCCAGTCATTACTGATACTACTGTTCTGTTCCTCCTGTCATTACTGATACTACTGTTCTGTTCCTCCAGTCATTACTGATACTACTGTTCTGTTCCGCCTGTCATTACTGATACTACTGTTCAGTTCCTCCTGTCATTACTGATACTACTGTTCAGTTCCTCCAGTCATTACTGATACTACTGTTCTGTTCCTCCTGTCATTACTGTTACTACTGTTCTGTTCTGTTCTGTTCAGTTCCTCCTGTCATTACTGATACTACTGTTCAGTTCCTCCAGTCATTACTGATACTACTGTTCTGTTCCTCCTGTCATTACTGTTACTACTGTTCTGTTCTGTTCTGTTCAGTTCCTCCTGTCATTACTGATACTACTGTTCAGTTCCTCCTGTCATTACTGATACTACTGTTCTGTTCCTCCTGTCATTACTGTTACTACTGTTCTGTTCTGTTCTGTTCAGTTCCTCCTGTCATTACTGATACTACTGTTCAGTTCCTCCAGTCATTACTGATACTACTGTTCTGTTCCTCCTGTCATTACTGTTACTACTGTTCTGTTCTGTTCTGTTCAGTTCCTCCTGTCATTACTGATACTACTGTTCAGTTCCTCCTGTCATTACTGATACTACTGTTCAGTTCCTCCTGTCATTACTGATACTACTGTTCTGTTCCTCCTGTCATTACTGATACTACTGTTCTGTTCTGTTCTGTTCAGTTCCTCCTGTCATTACTGATACTACTGTTCAGTTCCTCCTGTCATTACTGCTACTACTGTTCTGTTCCTCCTGTCATTACTGTTACTACTGTTCTGTTCCTCCTGTCATTACTGATACTACTGTTCAGTTCCTCCTGTCATTACTGTTACTACTGTTCTGTTCCTCCTGTCATTACTGTTACTACTGTTCTGTTCTGTTCCTCCTGTCATTACTGCTACTACTGTTCTGTTCAGTTCCTCCTGTCATTACTGTTACTACTGTTCTGTTCTGTTCTGTTCCTCCTGTCATTACTGTTACTACTGTTCTGTTCTGTTCCTCCTGTCATTACTGTTACTACTGTTCTGTTCAGTTCCTCCTGTCATTACTGTTACTACTGTTCTGTTCTGTTCCTCCTGTCATTACTGTTACTACTGTTCAGTTCCTCCTGTCATTACTGATACTACTGTTCTGTTCCTCCTGTCATTACTGTTACTACTGTTCTGTTCCTCCTGTCATTACTGATACTACTGTTCTGTTCAGTTCCTCCTGTCATTACTGATACTACTGTTCTGTTCAGTTCCTGCTGTCATTACTGTTACTACTGTTCTGTTCCTCCTGTCATTACTGATACTACTGTTCTGTTCCTCCTGTCATTACTGTTACTACTGTTCTGTTCAGTTCCTCCTGTCATTACTGATACTACTGTTCTGTTCCTCCTGTCATTACTGATACTACTGTTCTGTTCCTCCTGTCATTACTGTTACTACTGTTCAGTTCCTGCTGTCATTACTGATGCTACTGTTCTGTTCAGTTCCTCCTGTCATTACTGATACTACTGTTCTGTTCCTCCTGTCATTACTGATACTACTGTTCTGTTCAGTTCCTCCTGTCATTACTGTTACTACTGTTCTGTTCCTCCTGTCATTACTGCTACTACTGTTCTGTTCCTCCTGTCATTACTGATACTACTGTTCTGTTCAGTTCCTCCTGTCATTACTGATACTACTGTTCTGTTCCTCCTGTCATTACTGATACTACTGTTCTGTTCCTCCTGTCATTACTGATACTACTGTTCTGTTCCTCCTGTCATTACTGATACTACTGTTCTGTTCCTCCTGTCATTACTGATACTACTGTTCTGTTCCTCCAGTCATTACTGATACTACTGTTCTGTTCCTCCTGTCATTACTGTTACTACTGTTCTGTTCCTCCTGTCATTACTGATACTACTGTTCTGTTCCTCCTGTCATTACTGTTACTACTGTTCTGTTCTGTTCCTCCTGTCATTACTGCTACTACTGTTCTGTTCCTCCTGTCATTACTGATACTACTGTTCTGTTCCTCCTGTCATTACTGATACTACTGTTCTGTTCCTCCTGTCATTACTGATACTACTGTTCAGTTCCTCCTGTCATTACTGTTACTACTGTTCTGTTCCTCCTGTCATTACTGATACTACTGTTCTGTTCCTCCTGTCATTACTGATACTACTGTTCTGTTCTGTTCCTCCTGTCATTACTGATACTACTGTTCTGTTCTGTTCCTCCTGTCATTACTGATACTACTGTTCTGTTCAGTTCCTCCTGTCATTACTGCTACTACTGTTCTGTTCCTCCTGTCATTACTGATACTACTGTTCTGTTCTGTTCCTCCTGTCATTACTGCTACTACTGTTCTGTTCTGTTCCTCCTGTCATTACTGTTACTACTGTTCTGTTCCTCCTGTCATTACTGATACTACTGTTCTGTTCTGTTCCTCCTGTCATTACTGTTACTACTGTTCTGTTCCTCCTGTCATTACTGATACTACTGTTCTGTTCCTCCTGTCATTACTGATACTACTGTTCTGTTCCTCCTGTCATTACTGATACTACTGTTCTGTTCAGTTCCTCCTGTCATTACTGCTACTACTGTTCTGTTCCTCCTGTCATTACTGCTACTACTGTTCTGTTCCTCCTGTCATTACTGCTACTACTGTTCAGTTCCTCCTGTCATTACTGATACTACTGTTCTGTTCCTCCTGTCATTACTGTTACTACTGTTCTGTTCCTCCTGTCATTACTGCTACTACTGTTCTGTTCAGTTCCTCCTGTCATTACTGTTACTACTGTTCTGTTCCTCCTGTCATTACTGATACTACTGTTCTGTTCAGTTCCTCCCGTCATTACTGCTACTACTGTTCAGTTCCTCCTGTCATTACTGTTACTACTGTTCTGTTCCTCCTGTCATTACTGTTACTACTGTTCTGTTCCTCCTGTCATTACTGCTACTACTGTTCTGTTCAGTTCCTCCTGTCATTACTGTTACTACTGTTCTGTTCCTCCTGTCATTACTGATACTACTGTTCTGTTCAGTTCCTCCCGTCATTACTGATACTACTGTTCTGTTCAGTTCCTCCTGTCATTACTGATACTACTGTTCTGTTCCTCCAGTCATTACTGATACTACTGTTCTGTTCCTCCTGTCATTACTGCTACTACTGTTCTGTTCAGTTCCTCCTGTCATTACTGATACTACTGTTCTGTTCCTCCAGTCATTACTGTTACTACTGTTCTGTTCCTCCTGTCATTACTGATACTACTGTTCTGTTCAGTTCCTCCTGTCATTACTGTTACTACTGTTCTGTTCTGTTCAGTTCCTCCTGTCATTACTGATACTACTGTTCTGTTCCTCCTGTCATTACTGATACTACTGTTCTGTTCAGTTTCTCCTGTCATTACTGCTACTACTGTTCAGTTCCTCCTGTCATTACTGATACTACTGTTCTGTTCTGTTCTGTTCAGTTCCTCCTGTCATTACTGATACTACTGTTCTGTTCTGTTCAGTTCCTCCTGTCATTACTGATACTACTGTTCTGTTCTGTTCTGTTCTGTTCCTCCTGTCATTACTGATACTACTGTTCTGTTCCTCCTGTCATTACTGATACTACTGTTCTGTTCTGTTCTGTTCTGTTCCTCCTGTCATTACTGATACTACTGTTCTGTTCCTCCTGTCATTACTGATACTACTGTTCTGTTCAGTTCCTCCTGTCATTACTGCTACTACTGTTCAGTTCCTCCTGTCATTACTGATACTACTGTTCTGTTCTGTGACTTATCATTATGATATAGGGTTCTATAAGTTCTGCTTCTGTAATGCAACATTTCGTTCATCAACTGGTAAGATTGCCTTGGATCATGTTATTAGTCTTGTCGTCACAGCTCCCTGATGGATTGGTTCAATGAAACCATCAAGTCTTTCCATGTTGTAGATCATCCAGATGTGGTTGTCCCTCTGAGCAGATATCCCTGCTGTTCAAGAGACTCCAACTGCAGCCCAGTGACCAGACTCCAACTGCAGCCCAGTGACCAGACTCCAACTGCAGCCCAGTGACCAGACTCCAACTGCAGCCCAGTGACCAGACTCCAACTGCAGCCCAGTGACCAGACTCCAACTGCAGCCCAGTGACCAGACTCCAACTGCAGCCCAGTGACCAGACTCCAACTGCAGCCCAGTGACCAGACTCCAACTGCAGCCCAGTGACCAAACTCCAACTGCAGCCAGGGACCAGACTCCAACTGCAGCCCAGTGACCAGACTCCAACTGCAGCCCAGTGACCAGACTCCAACTGCAGCCCAGTGACCAGACTCCAACTGCAGCCCAGTGACCAGACTCCAACTGCAGCCCAGTGACCAGACTCCAACTGCAGCCCAGTGACCAAACTCCAACTGCAGCCCAGTGACCAGACTCCAACTGCAGCCCAGTGACCAGACTCCAACTGCAGCCCAGTGACCAGACTCCAACTGCAGCCCAGTGACCAGAATCCAACTGCAGCCCAGTGACCAGACTCTAACTGCAGCCCAGTGACCAGACTCCAACTGCAGCCCAGTGACCAGACTCCAACTGCAGCCCAGTGACCAGACTCCAACTGCAGCCCAGTGACCAGAATCCAACTGCAGCCCAGTGACCAGACTCCAACTGCAGCCCAGTGACCAGACTCCAACTGCAGCCCAGTGACCAGACTCCAACTGCAGCCCAGTGACCAGACTCCAACTGCAGCCCAGTGACCAGACTCCAACTGCAGCCCAGTGACCAGACTCCAACTGCAGCCCAGTGACCAGACTCCAACTGCAGCCCAGTGACCAGACTCCAACTGCAGCCCAGCTTTGATTTATTTTAACTGGTCAATTGTGCAGCTGTCCACTTCTGAGCTCACTATGTGACACCTGAAACAACAGATGATCACACCATGTGGCTGAGACCAGCAGCGCGGCTGAGACCAGCAGGGCGGCTGAGACCAGCAGCGCGGCTGAGACCAGCAGCGCGGCTGAGACCAGCAGCACGGCTGAGACCAGCAGCGCGGCTGAGACCAGCAGGGCGGCTGAGACCAGCAGCGCGGCTGAGACCAGCAGGGCGGCTGAGACCAGCAGCGCGGCTGAGACCAGCAGGGCGGCTGAGACCAGCAGGGCGGCTGAGACCAGCAGCGCGGCTGAGACCGGCGTTGCAGCAGCAGGGGGTCATAGTTATAAAAAACAGCATTGAAACCCCAAACCGTCCCTCATGGTCTCTGAGTCAGACAGCAGACTGAATCATAACAAACCAGGCGTAGCAAACGTTGGTATGTCAACAAAGGAACCTGTGCAGAAACTAATTCCAGAATTGCAACAGATCATTAGTAAGTTTAGATATCCCGCTAAATCAGACAACTTAGGAAAGGGGTGAAATATTGTCTGCATTGTCCCTTCACTCAGTAGTGATCTCAACAAAGAGTTGAATCAGAGCAAAGTGTCAGGATGATATTAATGTTATTGTTTGCACTTGCAGCCATCCTACAATTGTGTTGTATTGTGTTGTTTTACGTTGCATTGAAGAGCAGCGAGGGGGGGGGGTCTAGTCTAGCTGGTTGTCATGACGGCAGCGGCGACACCAGAACAACAGCCAGAGGAAGTGTCCCAGGCCACGACCCAGGACCCAGGATCAGGACCCAGAACCCAGGATCCATGACCCAGAACCCAGGACCCAGGACCCAGAAACCAGGACCCAGGATCAGAACCCAGAACCCAGGATCCATGACCCAGAACCCGGGGTCCAGAACCCAGGACCCAGAACCAGGGACCCAGGACCATGGACCCAGAACTCATGATCAGGACCCATAACCCAGGACCCATAACCCAGGACCCAGAACCCATGATCAGGACCCAGAACCCAGGACCCAGGACCCATGACCCAGAACCCAGGACCCAGAACCCAGGACCCATGATCAGGACCCAGAAACCAGGACCCAGGACACATAACCCAGGATCCATGATCAGGACCCAGGACACAGAACCCAGGACCCAGAGAACAGTAATCGTGCCCATCTCCATGACTCAATACCCAGTAATCCCCAACCTGTAGTCAGCCGGTCAACCTCTATATATAGACTTGTTATAGCCCTGTCAACCTCTATATATAGACTTGTTATAGCCCTGTCAACCTGCCAGGGCCTACTAAAAATAGCCTCAGCCCGTGTTCCATCTCTTCTCCTTTGAGTTCCTCTGTGGCTTCCTTTAATTTTTACTTTCCTCCCTAAAGATACAAATAGAAGAGGGGAAGAAACCAGATACAACTAGAAGAGAAGAAGAGACCAGATACAACTAGAAGAGAGGAAGAGACCAGATACAACTATAAGAGAGGAAGAGACCAGATACAACTAGAAGAGAGGAAGAGACCAGATACAACTAGAAGAGAGGAAGAGACCAGATACAAATAGAAGAGGGGAAGAGACCAGATACAACTAGAAGAGAAGAAGAGACCAGATACAACTAGAAGAGAGGAAAAGACCAGATACAACTAGAAGAGAGGAAGAGACCAGATACAACTAGAAGAGAGGAAGAGACCAGATACAACTAGAAGAGAGGAAGAGACCAGATACAACTAGAAGAGAGGAAGAGACCAGATACAACTAGAAGAGAGGAAGAGACCAGATACAACTAGAAGAGAGGAAGAGAGGAAGAGACCAGATACAACTAGAAGAGAGGAAGAGAAGAAGAGACCAGATACAGCTAGAAGATAGGAAGAGACCAGATACAACTAGAAGAGAGGAAGAGACCAGATACAGCTAGAAGAGAGGAAGAGACCAGATACAACTAGAAGAGAGGAAGAGAGGAAGAGACCAGATACAACTAGAAGAGAAGAAGAGACCAGAACAACTAGAAGAGAGGAAGAGACCAGATACAACTAGAAGAGAGGAAGAGACCAGATACAACTAGAAGAGAAGAAGAGACCAGATACAAATAGAAGAGAGGAAGAGAGGAAGAGACCAGATACAACTAGAAGAGAGGAAGAGACCAGATACAAATAGAAGAGAAGAAGAGACCAGATACAACTAGAAGAGAGGAAGAGAGGAAGAGACCAGATACAAATAGAAGAGAGGAAGAGACCAGATACAACTAGAAGAGAGGAAGAGACCAGATACAACTAGAAGAGAGGAAGAGACCAGATACAACTAGAAGAGAAGAAGAGACCAGATACAAATAGAAGAGAGGAAGAGACCAGATACAACTAGAAGAGAGGAAGAGAGGAAGAGACCAGATACAACTGGAAGAGAGGAAGAGACCAGATACAACTAGAAGATAGGAAGAGACCAGATACAGCTAGAAGATAGGAAGAGACCAGATACAACTAGAAGAGAGGAAGAGACCAGATACAACTAGAAGAGAGGAAGAGACCAGATACAACTAGAAGAGAGGAAGAGACCAGATACAACTAGAAGAGGGGAAGAGACCAGATACAACTAGAAGATAGGAAGAGACCAGATACAACTATAAGAGAGGATGGGACCAGATACAACTAGAAGAGAGGAAGAGACCAGATACAACTAGAAAAGGGGAAGAGACCAGATACAACTAAAAGAGAGGAAGAGACCAGATACAACTAGAAGATAGGATGAGACCAGATACAACTAGAAGATAGGAAGAGAGGAAGAGACCAGATACAACTAGAAGAGGGGAAGAGACCAGATACAACTAGAAGATAGGATGAGACCAGATACAGCTAGAAGATAGGATGAGACCAGATACAACTAGAAGATAGGATGAGACCAGATACAACTAGAAGAGAGGAGAGACCAGATACAACTAGAAGAGAGGAAGAGACCAGATACAACTAGAAGATAGGATGAGGCAACACACTCTCTCTCTGCCCTTATGACAAAAAGGATCCTACATGTAAATGCTCATAATTACTCAGGAATGGTTTCTTAATGACAGGTAATCAATACACGTTCACAGGAACATTTCCATAAAGTCAAATGACCAGTGAAAAGACTTCAGTGTAATGTGTGCTCTTCGTCTGGTCTTGGTCAGTAGCCATGCTGCAGCATTCTGTATGTTTTGCAGTTGATCAATGGCTTTCTTGGGTAGACCAGACAGGAGAGCCTTACAGTAGTCAAACCTGCTTGTAATAAAAGCATGGATGAGTCTCTCTGTATCCGCCTGAGAGAGAAACGGCCGCACCTTGGCAATGTTCCTCAGGTGGTAAAAAGCTATTTTGGTCACATTCCTAATGAGTGATTCGAAATTTAGTTCAAAATCTTAATTAACACCTAAGATTCTCACTCTGTGCTTTGGCTCCAACAATAACTACCTAAGTCTTGTCTTGATTTATCTGGAGGAAGTTGTGAGCCATCCAAGTATTTAAATCATTAATACAGTCTAATAATTTATCCTTGGAGCTAAAATCCTCTGGTGACACAGAAATGTAAAATTGTGTATCATCTGCGTAGCAGTGGAAATCAATGCTGTGCTTTCTAATAACTCTGCCAAAGGGTAACATACTGTATATAAACTGAACAGTACCAGACACAAAATAAAAGCGTGTGGAACGCCACATGTGATATGTATGTTCCTTTGAGTTATGTTCACCAAGGGTGACAAAAAAAAACCTCTAGACCGGTTAAATATGTCCTAAACCAATTTAGAAGTGGACCGGAGAGGCCAACCCACCTCTCCAGTCTGTCCAGAAGAACATCATGGTCAACAGTGTTGAATGCAGCACTTAAAAATGACAGAGATCTGTTTGGCATATGTGTTGGCTCTAAGATAATTCACCACTTTAACTAAGGCTGTCTCTGTGCTGTGGTGGGCACTAAAACCAGATAGGAATTTTTCAAAAATACATTTGGCACTGAGAAAACATTTAGCTGTTTGAACACCAATTTCTCCAGAATGTTATTTTATAATCTATTTTATTCATTGCTGTTTTCAACCATCCCAGTACAAAATACAATAAATACCCCAGTACAAAATACAATAAATACCCCGGTACAAAATACAATAAATACCCCGGTACAAAATACAATAAATACCCCAGTACAAAATACAATAAATACCCCAGTACAAAATACAATAAATACCCCGGTACAAAATACAATAAATACTCAGTACAAAATACAATAAATACCCCAGTACAAAATACAATAAATAGCCCAGTACAAAATAAAATAAATACTCAGTACAAAATACAATAAATACTCAGTACAAAATACAATAAATACTCAGTACAAAATACAATAAATACTCAGTACAAAATACAATAAACACCCAGTACAAAATACAATAAATACTCAGTACAAAATACAATAAATACTCAGTACAAAATACAATAAATACCCCAGTACAAAATACAATAAATACCCCGGTACAAAATACAATAAATACCCCGGTACAAAATACAATAAATACCCCAGTACAAAATACAATAAATACCCCAGTACAAAATACAATAAATACCCCGGTACAAAATACAATAAATACTCAGTACAAAATACAATAAATACCCCAGTACAAAATACAATAAATAGCCCAGTACAAAATACAATAAATACTCAGTACAAAATACAATAAATACTCAGTACAAAATACAATAAACACCCAGTACAAAATACAATAAATACTCAGTACAAAATACAATAAATACTCAGTACAAAATACAATAAATACCCCAGTACAAAATACAATAAATACTCCAGTACAAAATACAATAAATACTCAGTACAAAACACAATAAATACTCAGTACAAAATACAATAAATACCCCAGTACAAAATACAATAAATACCCAGTACAAAATACAATAAATACCCCAGTACAAAATACAATAAATACTCAGTACAAAATACAATAAATACCCCAGTACAAAATACAATAAATAGCCCAGTACAAAATACAATAAATACTCAGTACAAAATACAATAAATACTCAGTACAAAATACAATAAATACTCAGTACAAAATACAATAAATACTCAGTACAAAATACAATAAATACTCAGTACAAAATACAATAAACACCCAGTACAAAATACAATAAATACTCAGTACAAAATACAATAAATACCCAGTACAAAATACAATAAATACCCCAGTACAAAATACAATAAATACCCCGGTACAAAATACAATAAATACCCCGGTACAAAATACAATAAATACCCCAGTACAAAATACAATAAATACCCCAGTACAAAATACAATAAATACCCCGGTACAAAATACAATAAATACTCAGTACAAAATACAATAAATACCCCAGTACAAAATACAATAAATAGCCCAGTACAAAATACAATAAATACTCAGTACAAAATACAATAAATACTCAGTACAAAATACAATAAATACTCAGTACAAAATACAATAAACACCCAGTACAAAATACAATAAATACTCAGTACAAAATACAATAAATACTCAGTACAAAATACAATAAATACCCCAGTACAAAATACAATAAATACTCCAGTACAAAATACAATAAATACTCAGTACAAAACACAATAAATACTCAGTACAAAATACAATAAATACCCCAGTACAAAATACAATAAATACCCAGTACAAAATACAATAAATACCCCAGTACAAAATACAATAAATAATCCAGTACAAAATACAATAAATAGCCAGTACAAAATACAATAAATACTCAGTACAAAATACAATAAATACTCAGTACAAAATACAATAAATACCCCAGTACAAAATACAATAAATAGCCCAGTACAAAATACAATAAATACTCAGTACAAAATACAATAAATAGCCAGTACAAAATACAATAAATACTCAGTACAAAGTACAATAAATACTCAGTACAAAATACAATAAATACCCCAGTACAAAATACAATAAATAATCCAGTACAAAATACAATAAACACCCAGTACAAAATACAATAAATACCCCAGTACAAAATACAATAAATACTCAGTACAAAATACAATAAATACTCAGTACAAAATACAATAAATACCCCAGTACAAAATACAATAAATACTCCAGTACAAAATACAATAAACACTCAGTACAAAACACAATAAATACTCAGTACAAAATACAATAAATACCCCAGTACAAAATACAATAAATACCCAGTACAAAATACAATAAATACCCCAGTACAAAATACAATAAATAATCCAGTACAAAATACAATAAACACCCAGTACAAAATACAATAAATAGCCAGTACAAAATACAATAAATACTCAGTACAAAATACAATAAATACCCAGTACAACATACAATAAATACCCCAGTACAAAATACAATAAATACCCCAGTACAAAATACAATAAATACTCAGTATAAAATACAATAAATACCCCGTACAAAATACAATAAATACCCAGTACAAAATACAATAAATACCCCAGTACAAAATACAATAAATACCCCAGTACAAAATACAATAAATACCCCAGTACAAAATACAATAAATACCCCAGTACAAAATACAATAAATACCCCAGTACAAAATACAATAAATACCCCGTACAAAATACAATAAATACCCCAGTACAAAATACAATAAATACTCAGTATAAAATACAATAAATACCCCGTACAAAATACAATAAATACCCAGTACAAAATACAATAAATACCCCAGTACAAAATACAATAAATACCCCAGTACAAAATACAATAAATACCCCAGTACAAAATACAATAAATACCCAGTACAAATAAAGAGCAGAGACCATGTAAACGCGTCCTCCATCAAGCCGTTGCAGGTTATTATACAGTATATCATTTAGCAGACGCTTTTATCAAAAGTGAGTTACAGTCATGTGTGCATACATTTTATATATGGGTGGTGTTCGGAATCAAACCCACTACCCTGGCGTTACAAGCGCCATGCTCTACCAACTGAGACTCTACAAAGAGTTGAGCTCCACGGTAGAATGTTATCCGAGGCGGTAGGATGTGTGGGTGGGCAGTGAGAGGCAGCAGGCCAGGAGAGAGGAGATTAGATTCCTGGGTGTGAAATGAAGAAGCCTCTGGCTACGGTTGTCTGTTGGGCAACAGGGAGTTGTAGGGCAATAGGCTATAGCAAGCCAGCTGGAAGACCTAACCAGCAGGGAGAACACACAGCAGTGTACGGTACCACTGGGTCTGTGCCTGGGGCCCTGCTCTGGGCCAACCTGGTCTCTGAGGAAACACAGAGCAGATAAGGTGCATGCCTGCGCTAACACTTGATGCACTACAACTGCAGAGCAGAAAAAGTGATTTAAACGCCTATTTTTAATAGGGGGAACATTTTTTCATTAATTATTTGCCATTGTTATTTAGCTGCCTGATCAGAGCATTGTTCCTCAGCCAGCTTGCTGACAGGATATGTGGTGACACCACAGACAGACAGACAGACAGACAGACAGACAGACAGACAGACAGACAGATAGACAGGAAGAGGATCATTATGGACCTAATGAGATGAAGAAACCAACCCCAGGATGTAGAAGTCCCATCAGGATCTCCTCTGGTGCTATTAATAACCATAAAACCCTCCCCAATCAATAACAGCACTTCCTGAATCAGTATCCATTTAACAGGGTTAGGACCAGAGGGGGCTGATAGCTGTATCCTCTCAGAGTGCAAGGAGAGCTGACCACACATACAGCATCTTCATGGGCCCATCATCTCAGCAGAAGGGGATAAGACCTCTGACTACTAACAGAAATCAAGAGACCTACCTCAGGAGTGGACTGCAACCATATATCAAGACATGTCAAAAGAAGGAGGAAGAGAGACAGATGCTTGCAGTCCTAAGTGGACCACAACATTGAATTTTAGGGAGAAAAAAAATGATTTCATGGCATCGTCACAGACCCAACTGAGAAAGGTAACCCATGACAATAATACTGTGGTTACGTAGAAAACATGACAATTATACAGTGGTTATGTGGTAACCATGACAATAATACTGTGGTTATGTGGTAACCCATGACAATAATAATATGGTTATGTGGTGACCATGACAATAATACTGTGGTTATGTGGTAACCACGACAATAATACTGTGGTTATGTGGTGACCATGACAATAATACTGTGGTTATGTGGTAACCCATGCCAATAATACTGTGGTTATGTGGTAACCATGCCAATAATACTGTGGTTATGTGGTGACCATGACAATAATACTGTGGTTTTGTTGTAACTCACTAATCCCCCTTTCGAAGCCTCTCATCTTTTCAAATGCTGGTGGGTTTATTAACATTTCCGGGGCTATATGGCTTTCTTTGTGTGCATGAGTATACTCTGAATCTGTCTGAAGTAGGGTTGTGTTCGTTGACGTTGATGGAGTGAGGTAGGACCCTAATCCCTTCCTGCCTCAGTGCTTTGTCCGTCATCCGCCCAGTGTTGGGGAGTAGTTAAACTAGTCATTGAACTACATTTTCCAGTTGCTTGGTGATAGTTCAACAAAATTCTAATCTAGGTTGTGTTTTCAGTTGTTAATAAATTGTTTTGTTGCCATGTTGTAGTATAGCTAACTACTGAAACTACGCACTAACAAAATATGGGTGAGATAGGCAATAATTTTCTTTCTTTTTTGGCATCAGACCAACCTAATTCTCATTTGAAACATAGTTTTTGTGTTTGATAAGCTAAATTACACATTCTGTTGACATATAACCCCAAAGTGATCTGTCCTTGAGATTTGTAGTCCATGACATTTCAGATGTCATAGACTACGACTATGAACATTTTTCACAAAGTACAGAGCATTCGGAAAGTATTCAGACCCCTTGACTTTCTCCACATTTTGTTACGTTACAGCCTTATTCTAAAATGGAGTAAATAGTTTCCCCCCCCCCCTCTCCAATTTACACACAATACTCCATAATGACAAAGCAAAAACAGGTTTTCAGAATGTTTTGCAAATCTATAATAAAGAAAATGAAATATTATATTTACATACGTATTCAGCCACTTTACTCAGTACTTTGTTGAAGCACCTTTGGTAGCGATTACAGACTTGAGTTTTCTTGTGTATAACCCAACAAGTTTGGCGCACCTGTATTTGGTTTCTCCCATCCTTCTCTGCAGATCCTCTCAGGTCCGGGATAACGCTGGGGCACTCAAGGACATTCAGAGACTTGTTCTGAAGCCACTCCAGCGTTGTCTTGCCTGTGTGCTTAGGGTCGTTGTCCTGTTGGAAGGTGCACCTTCGCCACAGACTGAGGTCTTGAGTGCTCTGGATCAGGTTTTCATCAAGGATCTCTCGGTACTTTGTTGCATTCATCTTTTACTTGATCCTGACTTGTCTCCCAGTCCCTGCCGCTGAAAAACATCCCCACAGTATGACGCTGCCACCACCATGCTTCACTGCAGGGATGGTGCCACGTTTCCTTCAGACTGGCAGATTGGCATTCAGGCCAAAGAGTTCAATCTCTTTGATTGCTCAGTTTGGCCGGGCGGCCAGCTCTAGGAAGAGGTCTTGGTGTTTTGGTACCCTTTCCTAGATATGTGCCTCGGCACAATCCTGTCTCGGAGCTCCACGGACAATTCCTTCGACCTCATGGCTTGGTTTTGGCTCTGATATGCACTGTCAACTGTGAGACCTTATATAGACAGGTGTGTGCCTTTCCAAATGATATACAATCAATTGAATTTACCACAGGTGGACTCCAATCAAGATGTGGAAACATCTAAAAAATGATCAATTGAAACAGGATGCACCTGAGCTCAATATTAAGTATCATAGCAAAGGGTCTGAAAGGTCTGAATATTGTTTCTTCATTTTTAATACATTAGCAAAAATGTCTGTTTTTGCTTTGCCATTATGGGGTATTGTGTGTAGCTCGATGAGTATTTTTATTTATTTACTCCATTTTAGAATAAGGCTGTAACGTAACAAAATGTGGAAAAAGGCAAGAGGTCTGAAAACTTTCTGAATGCCCCGTATACTGAACAACAATATAAATGCAACATGCAACAATTTCTAAAGATTTTACTGAGTCACAGTTCATATAAGGTAATCAGTCAAATGAAATAAATTAATTAGGCCCTAATCTATGGATTTCACATGACTGGGCAGGGGTGCAGCCGTGGTTGGACCTTGGAGGGCAAAGACCCATCCACTGGGGAGCCAGGCCCATCCACTGGGGAGCCAGGCCCAGCCACTGGGGAGCCAGGCCCAGCCACTGGGGAGCCAGGCCCAGCCACTGGGGAGCCAGGCCCATCCACTGGGGAGCAAGGCCCAGCCACTGGGGAGCCAGGCCCAGCCACTGGGGAGTCAGGCCATAGCTGAAGAAGCCAGATTTGGAGGTCCTGGGCTGACGGGCTGACGGGCCGGTCTGCTGTTGTGAGGCCGGTTGGACGTACTGCCAAATTCTCTAAAACGACGTTGGAGGCAGCGTATGGTAGAGGAATGAACATTAAATCATTAAATTATCTGGCAACAGCTCTGGTGGGCATTCCTGCAGTTAGCCTACCAATTGCACACTCCCTTTATTGTCCACAGCACAAGGTGCACCTGTGTAATGATCATGCTGTTCAGTCAGTTTATTGATATGCCACACGTGTCAGGTGAAATGCTCACTAACAGGGATGTAAATGCACAACATTTGAGAAAAATAAGCTTTTTGTGTATATGGACTTTTTTATTTCTGCTCATAAAACATGGCACCAACACTTTGCATTTATATTGTTGGTCAGTGAAGTTTGGATGTAGTGAACTACTTTTTCAAACTAACTTTAGTGAAGTCAACTATATTTTTCATAATGGTAGCTTTGGTGTAGTTGAACTTCTTCCAGTGTTTGGTAATTGATAGCTTGCTAAAGTATATTTTCAGAGTAGCTACCCCAACACTGGAGCCACCTCACGCTTGTCACACTATCCCCTGGCTCAGGGCACACCAAAGGACAGAGAGAGAAAAAGAGAGCATCAGAGATTTTGAACACCACTTTCAGGCTGTGTAATTTGAGATAAGGGATCATCAACCCCCCCCCCCCACGACCACCCCCCAGCTAGCTCTGCTGGTTGGCTACTGCATAGCAACCTAGCAGTGCCAAAAGCCCTGGTATGCCCTAGAAAGCCTATGTAAATTACCATCGCGAGAATGGCCAAACCAGAACAGCTGTTTTGGGCTCAAAAATATGCTTATTATGATCAAGTTTGATCGCCACATTGAATTATTTTAAAGTTGGCTCCAAATCAAGATATTTAATTAAATATGGATCCATTCTGACTACTACATTTGTTGTCACACAACACCAACTGCTGACATATGTAGACCAATCTCGGGCCGGCAGGCTACGAGGAGGGTCCAGAGACATTAAGGTGACTCTCTCAGGCAGGATGAAAATGACTACATCGACCATGATGCTTTGCCAGTTACGGCCACATTCATCGTGATCCTTGGCGATTTTTCGGTGCCATTCAGCCCCATTCAGCAATATGGTGCACTTCAAATTCAAATACTTCCGGATTCATGCGTCATCGGATGACATGGATGACGTCAGCGCTTTCACTATCTCCTGTTTCTAGACAGACAGACAGACAGACAGACAGACAGACAGACAGACAGACAGACAGACAGACAGACAGACAGACAGACAGACAAGCAGACAAGCAGACAAGCAGACAGGCAGACAGGCAGAGACAGACAGACAGACAGACAGACAGACAGACAGACAGACAGACAGACAGACAGACAGACAGACAGACAGACAGACAGACAGACAGACCATCAAGGTAAGTATTCAGTCACACCAAACATCATGGTAAGTATTCAGTCACACTAAACATCAAGGTAAGTATTCAGTCACACCAAACATCATGGTAAGTATTCAGTCACACCAAACATCAATGTTATTATTCAGTCACACTAAACATCATGGTAAGTATTCAGTCACACCAAACATCAAGGTAAGTATTCAGTCACACTAAACATCAATGTTATTATTCAGTCACACCAAACATCAATGTTATTATTCAGTCACACCAAACATCATGGTAAGTATTCAGTCACACCAAACATCAATGTTATTATTCAGTCACACTAAACATCATGGTAAGTATTCAGTCACACCAAACATCAAGGGAAGCAATACAATTCTGATGGATCGTCAACAATAGTATAATTTCATAATTAACCAATCACTGGAATGTACTTTCCTGAATAATTAAGGAATCTATGAAAAATATGCACTAACCATGATGGCAAGGCATGAAAAGCATCCTAATAATGACCTAGAAATCCTTCATTAATAGTAGCATAAACTAGAGATAGGTATAGAGATAGGTATAGATGGGTGTAGAGATGGGAATAGAGATGGGAATAGAGATGGGAATAGAGATGGGAATAGAGATGGGTATAGAGATGGGAATAGAGATGGGAATAGAGATGGGTATAGATGGGTATAGAGATAGGTATAGATGGGTGTAGAGATGGGAATAGAGATGGGTATAGAGATGGGAATAGAGATGGGTATAGATAGGTATAGAGATAGGTATAGATGGGTGTAGAGATGGGAATAGAGATGGGTATAGAGGTGGGAATAGAGATGGGTATAGATGGGAATAGAGATGGGAATAGAGATGGGTATAGATGGGAATAGAGATGGGAATAGAGATGGGTATAGATGGGTATAGAGATGGGTATAGATGGGAATAGAGATGGGAATAGAGATGGGTATAGATGGGAATAGAGATGGGAATAGAGATGGGTATAGATGGGTATAGAGATGGGTATAGATGGGTGTAGAGATGGGTATAGATGGGTATAGAGATGGGTATAGATGGGTGTAGAGATGGGTATAGAGACAGGTATAGATGGGTATAGAGATGGGAATAGAGATGGCTATAGATGGGAATAGAGATGGGAATAGAGATGGGTATAGAGATGGGTATAGATGGGTATAGAGATTGGTATAGAGATGGGTATAGATGGGTATAGAGATGGGTATAGAGACAGGTATAGATGGGTATAGAGATGGGAATAGAGATGGGAATAGAGATGGGTATAGAGATGGGTATAGATGGGTATAGAGATGGCTATAGATGGGAATAGAGATGGGAATAGAGATGGCTATAGATGGGAATAGAGATGGGTATAGAGATGGGTATAGATGGGAATAGAGATGGGTATAGAGATGGGAATAGAGATGGGAATAGAAATGGGTATAGATGGGTGTAGAGATGGGAATAGAGATGGCTATAGATGGGAATAGAGATGGGTATAGAGATGGGTATAGATGGGAATAGAGATGGGTATAGAGATGGGTATAGATGGGTATAGAGATGGGAATAGAGATGGGTATAGAGATGGGAATAGAGATGGGTATAGATGGGAATAGAGATGGGTATAGAGATGGGTATAGATGGGTATAGAGATTGGTATAGAGATGGGTATAGATGGGTATAGAGATGGGTATAGAGACAGGTATAGATGGGTATAGAGATGGGAATAGAGATGGGAATAGAGATGGGTATAGAGATGGGTATAGATGGGTATAGAGATGGCTATAGATGGGAATAGAGATGGGAATAGAGATGGCTATAGATGGGAATAGAGATGGGTATAGAGATGGGTATAGATGGGAATAGAGATGGGTATAGAGATGGGAATAGAGATGGGAATAGAAATGGGTATAGATGGGTGTAGAGATGGGAATAGAGATGGCTATAGATGGGAATAGAGATGGGTATAGAGATGGGTATAGATGGGAATAGAGATGGGTATAGAGATGGGTATAGATGGGTATAGAGATGGGAATAGAGATGGGTATAGAGATGGGAATAGAGATGGGTATAGATGGGAATAGAGATGGGAATAGAGATGGGTATAGATGGGTATAGAGATGGGAATAGACATGGGAATAGAGATGGGTATAGATGGGTGTAGAGATGGGAATAGAGATGGCTATAGATGGGAATAGAGATGGGTATAGAGATGGGTATAGATGGGAATAGAGATGGGTATAGAGATGGGTATAGATGGGTATAGAGATGGGAATAGAGATGGGTATAGATGGGAATAGAGATGGGTATAGATGGGAATAGAGATGGGAATAGAGATGGGTATAGATGGGAATAGAGATGGGAATAGAGATGGGTATAGATGGGAATAGAGATGGGAATAGAGATGGGTATAGATGGGAATAGAGATGTGTATAGATGGGAATAGAGATGGGAATAGAGATGGGTATAGATGGGAATAGAGATGGGTATAGATGGGAATAGAGATGGGAATAGAGATGGGTATAGATGGGAATAGAGATGGGTATAGATGGGAATAGAGATGGGAATAGAGATGGGTATAGATGGGAATAGAGATGGGTATAGATGGGAATAGAGATGGGAATAGAGATGGGTATAGGTGGGAATAGAGATGGGAATAGAGATGGGTATAGATGGGAATATAGATGGGTATAGATGGGAATAGAGATGGGAATAGAGATGGGTATAGAGAGGAATAGAGATGGGTATAGATGGGAATAGAGATGGGAATAGAGATGGGTATAGATGGGAATAGAGATGGGAATAGAGATGGGTATAGATGGGAATAGAGATGGGAATAGAGATGGGTATAGATGGGAATAGAGATGGGTATAGATGGGAATAGAGATGGGAATAGAGATGGGTATAGATGGGAATAGAGATGGGAATAGAGATGGGTATAGATGGGAATAGAGATGGGAATAGAGATGGGTATAGATGGGTATAGAGATGGGAATAGAGATGGGTATAGATGGGAATAGAGATGGGTATAGAGATGGGTATAGATGGGTATAGAGATGGGAATAGAGATGGGTATAGAGATGGGAATAGAGATGGGTATAGATGGGAATAGAGATGGGTATAGAGATGGGTATAGATGGGTATAGAGATGGGAATAGAGATGGGAATAGAGATGGGTATAGATGGGTGTAGAGATGGGTATAGAGATGGCTATAGATGGGAATAGAGATGGGAATAGAGATGGGTATAGAGATGGGAATAGAGATGGTTATAGAGATGGGAATAGAGATGGGTATAGATGGGTGTAGTGATGGGTATAGAGATGGCTATAGATGGGAATAGAGATGGGTATAGAGATGGGTATAGATGGGAATAGAGATGGGAATAGAGATGGGTATAGAGATGGGAATAGAGATGGTTATAGAGATGGGAATAGAGATGGGTATAGATGGGTGTAGTGATGGGTATAGAGATGGGAATAGAGATGGGAATAGAGATGGGTATAGATGGGTGTAGAGATGGGAATAGAGATGGCTATAGATGGGAATAGAGATGGGTATAGAGATGGCTATAGATGGGAATAGAGATGGGAATAGAGATGGGTATAGAGATGGGAATAGAGATGGTTATAGAGATGGGAATAGAGATGGGTATAGATGGGTGTAGTGATGGGTATAGAGATGGCTATAGATGGGAATAGAGATGGGTATAGAGATGGGTATAGATGGGAATAGAGATGGGTATAGAGATGGCTATAGATGGGAATAGAGATGGGAATAGAGATGGCTATAGATGGGAATAGAGATGGTTATAGAGATGGCTATAGATGGGTATAGAGATGGGAATAGAGATGGCTATAGATGGGAATAGAGATGGGTATAGAGATGGGTATAGATATAAGTATAGTTGGGTATAGAGATGGGTAAAGTGATTGGTATAGAGATGGGACTAGAGATGGGTACAGTGATGGGTATAGAGATAGGTATAGATGAGTATCGTGTTGGTATAGAGATGGGTATAGATGGGAATAGAGATGGGAATAGAGATGGGTATAGAGATGGGTATAGAGATAGGTATAGATGGGAATAGAGATGGGAATAGAGATGGGTATAGAGATGGGAATAGAGATGGGTATAGATGGGTGTAGTGATGGGTATAGAGATGGGTATAGAGATGGGTATAGATGGGTGTAGTGATGGGTATAGAGTTGGGTATAGAGATGGGTATAGATGGGTATAGATGGTATAGAGATGGGTGTAGAGAAAGGTATAGATGGGTATAGAGATGGGTAACGTGATGGGTAACGTGATGGGTATAAAGATTGGAATAGAGATGGGTATAGAGATGGGTATAGTTGGGTTTAGAGATGGGTATAGAGATGGGTATAGAGATTGGAATAGAGATGGGTATAGAGATGGGTATAGTTGGGTTTAGAGATGGGTATAGAGATGGGTATAGATATAAGTATAGTTGGGTATAGAGATGGGTAAAGTGATTGGTATAGAGATGGGACTAGAGATAGGTATAGATGAGTATCGTGTTGGTATAGAGATGGGTATATTGACGCGTAATATATGGGTTTAGTGTTGGTATAGAGATGTTATAGGTGATGGGTATAGATGGTATAGAGATGGGTATAGATTAGTATAATGTTGGGTATAGAGATAGTATAGATATGGGTATATATATATTTTTTAATTTCATTTAACTAGGCATTTCAGTTAAGAACAAATTCTATTTACAATCATAGCCTACACCGGCCAAACCCGGACGACGCTTGGCCAATTGTATGCCGCCCGGTTGTGATACAGCCTGGAATCGAACCAGGTTCTGTAGTGACGCCTCTAGCACTGAGATGCAGTGCCTTAGACCGCTGCGCCACTCGGGACCCCTTGTTGGTATAGAAATTATGGGCATAGATGGGTATAGATGGGTGTAGCGATGGTGTAGTGATGGTTATGAACGGGTATAGAGATGGGTATAGATGGTATAGTGACTGTATAGTGGTGGGTCTGGTGATGGGTATAGTGATGGGTATACTGATGGTATAGATGGTTGTAGTGATGGTGTAGTGATGGGTATAAATGGGTATAGAGATGGGTATAGATGGTATAGTGACGGTATAGTGGTGGGTCTGGTGATGGGTATAGATGGGTATAGATGGGTGTAGTGATGGTATAGATGGGTATAGATGGGTGTAGTGATGGTTATGAACGGGTATAGAGATGGGTATAGGTGGTATAGTGATAGGTATAGATGGGTGTAGTGATGGTTATGGACGGGTATAGAGATGGGTGTAGTGATGGTTATGAACGGGTATAGAAATGGGTATAGATGGTATAGTGATGGTATAGTGATGGGTATAGATGGTATAGTGATGGTATAGTGATGGGTATAAATGGGTATAGATGGGTGTAGTGATGGTTATAAATGGGTATAGAGATGGGTATAGATGCGTATAGTGATGGGTATAGTGATGGGTATAAATGGGTATAGATGTGTATAGTGATGGGTATAGTGATGGGTATAAATGGGTATAGATGCGTATAGTGATGGGTATAGATGCGTATAGTGATGGGTATAGTGATGGGTATAGTGATGGGTATAGATGCGTATAGTGATGGGTATAGAGATGGGTATAGTGATCAAATCAAATCAAATTTATTTATATAGCCCTTCGTACATCAGCTGATATCTCAAAGTGCTGTACAGAAACCCAGCCTAAAACCCCAAACAGCAAGCAATGCAGGTGTAGAAGCACGGTGGCTAGGAAAAACTCCCTAGAAAGGCCAAAACCTAGGAAGAAACCTAGAGAGGAACCAGGCTATGTGGGGTGGCCAGTCTCTTCTGGCTGTGCCGGGTGGAGATTATAACAGAACATGGCCAAGATGTTCAAATGTTCATAAATGACCAGCATGGTCGAATAATAATAAGGCAGAACAGTTGAAACTGGAGCAGCAGCACGGCCAGGTGGACTGGGGACAGCAAGGAGTCATCATGTCAGGTAGTCCTGGGGCATGGTCCTAGGGCTCAGGTCAGTTGAAACTGGAGCAGCAGCACGGCCAGGTGGACTGGGGACAGCAAGGAGTCCTCATGTCAGGTAGTCCTGGGGCATGGTCCTAGGGCTCAGGTCCTCCGAGAGAGAGAAAGAAAGAGAGAAGGAGAGAATTAGAGAACGCACACTTAGATGGTGATGCGTATAGTGATGGGTATAGATGTGTATAGTGATGTGTATAGTTATGGGTATAGTGATGGGTATAGATGTGTATAGTGATGCGTATAGTGATGGGTATAGATGCGTATAGTGATGGGTATAGTGATGGGTATAGATGCGTATAGTGATGGGTATAGTGATGGGTATAGATGCGTATAGTGATGTGTATAGTGATGGGTATAGATGTGTATAGTGATGGGTATAGTGATGGGTATAAATGGGTATAGTGATGGGTATAGATGTGTATAGTGATGGGTATAGTGATGGGTATAGATGTGTATAGTGATGGGTATAGTGATGGGTATAGATGTGTATAGTGATGGGTATAGATGTGTATAGTGATGGGTATAGTGATGGGTATAAATGGGTATAGATGTGTATAGTGATGGGTATAGTGAGGGGTATAGATGTGTATAGTGATGGGTATAGTGATGGGTATAGATGTGTATAGTGATGCGTATAGTGATGGGTATAAATGGGTATAGATGCGTATAGTGATGGGTATACATGGGTATAGATGGGCTCTGCTCTGAGTTCTGACCTTCAGCTGGGAGCCCAGCGGTCAGCAGGGGATTCCACACTTCCTGTGTTCCTCCTCACCCCACAGGATAGATCTGCAGTTCCTCTTCCCCCTCCCTTTCTCCCTCCCTCCCCCAGACTCTACAGGATGCACTCCCCGACCTTGCTTCATTAGGAATTTACACAAATGTCCAGAAGGCCCAGCCGTGAACGTCCTCCATGACCCGTGGAGTCACGCGGGATGGGAGGGAGGGAGGCAGGCAGCATCACGGGAACATCCTGAGCTGTGTAGCTAGCGCTGATCTGATCCTCTTCTCTCTCTCTCTCTCTTGTTTAAAAAACCCTGTCCTCTCCTGTCCTGTCCTATCCTGTTCATCCCAACCCACTGCTCTCTCTGTGGGGACTGGTGTGGCTGATCAATCAGCCTTCAGCACGGTCACACAGACAGAACACGTTGTCCCATAGGTGAAGAACATAGATGTCCACAGCACAGCTTCACATGGCATGGCATGTAGCGTGATACTTAATCGATGATCTGCCCCTCAGTCAAGGTTACCAAGTAGCTGGGGGACTGTATTCAAAAGAGTTCACAATAAAGCAACTTAAATTAATTGACAGAATCCAGTCTGAGAATAACATGCTGTCAGCAACAACAACACAAAATGTAATCCTAAAACTGAACAATAATATTATTTTTTCTGAGTGAGAGAACTCGGGCTGCAAAAAGCATCCAGCGAGAGAGATGAAAGAGTCGTGACTCCCGGTAGCGTGCGCTCGCTCGATGAGGACGTGTGGAAAATGAGACATCTCCATTGTGACAGAGAGAGAATGACTGTGCATGATTGTGCTGCGCTCAGTGCAATGGTGAGGTTACTGCAGGTTTACAGCTCATCACAACACCACCCAGCACAAAACATACTGCAGGTTACTGCAGGTTTACAGCTCATCATAACACCACCCAGCACAAAAACTACTGCAGGTTTACAGCTCATCATAACACCACCCAGCACAAAAACTACTGCAGGTTTACAGCTCATCATAACACCACCCAGCACAAAAACTACTGCAGGTTTACAGCTCATCATAACACCACCCAGCACAAAACATACTGCAGGGTTACAGCTCATCATAACACCACCCAGCACAAAACATACTGCAGGTTACTGCAGGTTTACAGCTCATCACAACACCACCCAGCACAAAAACTACTGCAGGTTTACAGCTCATCATAACACCACCCAGCACAAAACATACTGCAGGGTTACAGCTCATCATAACACCACCCAGCACAAAAACTACTGCAGGTTTACAGCTCATCATAACACCACCCATCACAAAAACTACTGCAGGTTTACAGCTCATCATAACACCACCCAGCACAAAAACTACTGCAGGTTTACAGCTCATCATAACACCACCCAGCACAAAAACTACTGCAGGTTTACAGCTCATCATAACACCACCCAGCACAAAACATACTGCAGGTTACTGCAGGTTTACAGCTCATCATAACACCACCCAGCACAAAAACTACTGCAGGTTACTGCAGGGTTACAGCTCATCACAACACCACCCAGCACAAAAACTACTGCAGGTTACTGCAGGGTTACAGCTCATCATAACACCACCCAGCACAAAAACTACTGCAGGTTACTGCAGGGTTACAGCTCATCACAACACCACCCAGCACAAAAACTACTGCAGGTTTACAGCTCATCATAACACCACCCAGCACAAAAACTACTGCAGGTTTACAGCTCATCATAACACCACCCAGCACAAAAACTACTGCAGGTTTACAGCTCATCATAACACCACCCAGCACAAAAACTACTGCAGGTTTACAGCTCATCATAACACCACCCAGCACAAAAACTACTGCAGGTTTACAGCTCATCATAACACCACCCAGCACAAAACGTACTGCAGGTTACTGCAGGTTTACAGCTCATCATAACACCACCCAGCACAAAAACTACTGCAGGTTTACAGCTCATCATAACACCACCCAGCACAAAAACTACTGCAGGTTTACAGCTCATCATAACACCACCCAGCACAAAACATACTGCAGGTTACTGCAGGTTTACAGCTCATCATAACACCACCCAGCACAAAAACTACTGCAGGTTTACAGCTCATCATAACACCACCCAGCACAAAACATACTGCAGGTTACTGCAGGTTTACAGCTCATCATAACACCACCCAGCACAAAAACTACTGCAGGTTACTGCAGGTTTACAGCTCATCATAACACCACCCAGCACAAAACATACTGCAGGTTACTGCAGGTTTACAGCTCATCATAACACCACCCAGCACAAAAACTACTGCAGGTTACTGCAGGTTTACAGCTCATCACAACACCACCCAGCACAAAAACTACTAGCGTTTGTGGAGGATGAACTGAGACGAACTTAACAAGCCTGCCTTCCTGCTTGCCTGCAGCTACGGGACTCGTGTGGATGGGACTGACGGGGGGTGCAGTGCAGCAGAGGAGCTGATTTCGTCAGAGCGCGTGGTGCTGATGCAGTACAGAGGGTGGGGAGGGTTGCTGCTGCAGAGAAGAGGGTTGGCTCCACTGTGGAACAGCCTCACTGGTTGACTCTGTGGTGCTGCAGAGGGAGGCACGGCAGACACGGGAACAGCCGATCAGTTTGGTTCTGAAAGCTTCCTGAATCACAGGGAAAAGGCCAGCTCCTCCCAGTCAGGTGACGTACACGCTGTTGTCTTCTACGAGCAGAACGATGATGAAGCAGTTGCTGACTCTTGTTCATGCTGAACATCGTTCAGATTCACGGCCCTGCCTGTGTCTACGTGGTGTAAATCTTCTGAAATAATCAATTTAACGCAGACATAACCGTGGAAGGTTTCATAACAATGGTTGATATTTACGACCAGAGGGTGCTTATGTGGGCAAATTTTGTTCCAATCAATTCAAGCAAAAAAAAATGTAACAACTAAATCATTCTCCATGTGATGAACATGCAGCTATCAAAGTCATTGGTAAGTGGGTTAAGGTATACATTACTTAAAGATCTGTGAAAGTTTATTCTGTCAGTGTCAGGTCATGGAGTCCTACACAGACAGATTGTCAGTTATCCTAAACGACTAACCCAATTCCAGTGTTTCCCCCATCCAGGCTTGGGCATTAGACCACGCTACTCCCTTCCTGCCCCTCCTGTACCCATCCACTGTGAGAAAGAGAGAGGGTGAAGAGAGGGGGGCGGGGCAATAGAGAGAGAGAGGGAGGCGTAAGGCACCCCAGAAGGGTGACCCACTTCCCCACCCCAGAGGAATTTTGGGAGTTGAGTTGCACCTCTCTGGGTCACTGATCATAGCCTCTCTGACCCCTGAACTCAGTGCCTTTAGCTGCCAATGGTTATGCCCTCTCTCTTAACAACGCAGTTGAGTAATTTTCTTAATTTGTTTCTGGGGAGATAATAAGGACTTAACCACGGGCTGACCTTTGGCACTGCTGCCCATCCCCCACACAGATAGGCAGGCAGGCAGGCAGGCAGGCAGGCAGGCAGAGTCCCAAGAGTCACGTTTGAGGAGAGGCAGGGCAAGGCTGGAATTTGCTGATTATCTCCAGATATCACGAAGGGCAAGCAGGACAACAACTAATGTGAATGGTCCTCTGGGATACATGCCAGAGTTGGCTTTTCTATGATCATTTTAAACCCCATGCCATTTGACATATCCTTGTACTCTGGGTGCATTATAATTGCAAAATATAATGGCTTCCATTTAGAGTATTACATAATTGAGGGAAAGGTGAGGGGGATAATTGATCATTTACATTAATTGGTTGATGAATTTATGCACACAATCCTTAAAATTGTGCAAATAGCATATATATTTGAGTTCCACACTGACCGACCAGAATAAGTCTGTCTTAGGGGCAGGGTTAGGTTGAATTCACCAGTAAGCTCTACTCTACCAGCAGAAAGACAGTAGCTCAAGATAGCTGATACTGTAAGGTAGCTCAAGATACTGTCCTCACAGGCTCTCAGACACACACACACAAACACACACACACACACAGAGGGCCACCGTTGACCCAGGGAACTGGGGGATTTCACGCTCGACGTGTGTAAGGTTTTTATTCGGGTAAACAGTCGTAAGGCCATGGGGCCGGTCGGTATTCCAGGGCACGTTCTCAGAGCATGTGCAGAACAGCTGGCAGGCATATTCACGGTCATTTTCAACCTCTTCTTGTCCCAGCAGTGGAGTGTAGTCATGGATACCAAGGGAAGCCAGGCTTCCCCCCAAAAACATGGACCAATAAAAAAAGACAAAATATATCAAATGATTCATCTTTCATCTCTCTGTATTTCATTCCAGAGTCTGAATTTACCTCACAGGAGAAAGCATCCGAGCGAGCCAAACAGCGCCCCTCTGTCTCTCTATGTGTAGGCCATCTATCTGATGCTGTCTGGTCCAAGTGAGTATGACATTGTTGCCGCCTGTAGCATTGAATGCAAGGGAAGCCAGAGAGCATTTGGCCTCCTTTGATATTTTTTACAAATAAATTAATAGCCAATCATCGTTGAGCTAAACAGAGTGAGCTCAACTGTGATTGGTCCTGGCGCACCATAAAAAAAGTGTCAAGGGAAGCCAGTGAGCATCTGGCCTCCTTTGACAACAAAAAAGTATAAAAAATGTGCCAATCAGCGTTGAGCTAAACTGAGCGAGCTCAACTGTGATTGGTCCTGGCAAACCAAAAAAAAGTGTTAAAGGAAGCCAGCTTGGAAAAAATGTCCCTTTCCTAATTTAGCCATGGATGGACATAGGGACTTGGACTTGTGGTTTTACTTAATTCTCTGTACTGGCCAATGATTATAACGGCGATTCCGATCCAACCATTAATTCATTCATTGTTTGTCGTGCCCCTGGCCTGAGCGGATGGAAGTTCAATATGTAGCTAGATGTAGAAGGCTAATGTTAGCCAAAGAATGGAAGTTGGGCTAACGTGAAAGCATTTTAGTCAGGTAGCCTAGGACAACAAAAATAAAAGTGTGTACTGTATGACAGAGTGACAGACCATTTCGTCAACATGAAAGAGAGGAGGATGACATTGGTGTTTCTCTACAAGTAGGGTGAGTCAACAGGTTTTTCTACTTGCACGAACACACGCACACACAGGAATCAGAACCATGGACAACCAGATCATACTGTATATATCATTTGTCCTCATGAGACGCAGTAATTCATTTTTGTCCTCTCTAGTGGGCATCCGTTCTTGGTCTGTATCTCTGGGCCATACAAACCACTGTATCAATTACTGTTGTCCCTTCGAGAGGACAGTCAGGGCTTTTCGTTGGGGTTTGACCTTGACAACTTTATCTTCCTGGTTCTTTAAAAAAAAAAAAAAAATGTAAAGTGTGATTAATTATTAATGATAATTGTTGTGAGTTTGATATTCAAATTGTTTCTAGTAAGTACATTTCTCAGAAAAAGTTAAGTGAGTTGTCTAGACTGTGTAATAATTGTTTTCACATTATATAAGAGATAAATAAGAGCTTATCAAGAAAATGACCTCTGTAGTAGACACCCGGATGCCACAGCTATGTTTTTCACCGACTGTACCCATCGACTGTACCCATCGACTGTACCCACCTTCAGATCTCAGTAGGATATTCCGGTCTCTGACGTTGCTCGTTCTGATATTTCTTAATTTCTTTCTTACATTTTTGGGGATTATGTTTGTATTGTTTTGTATTGCTGGGTATTATTGCACTGTTGGAGCTAGAAACACAGGTATTTAGCTGCACCTGCGATAACATCTGCAAAAAAAACGTATTTGATTAGATTTTTTTTACTGCGTTGTTGGGAATGAGCAAGCTTGTGCACATGACAATAAAAAGTTGAATGTTGAAACACACACATCAAGCCAAAAATATCTTACATTTCTGTGCATTTCTGTTCTTACAATTCTGGGGCCCCTCACCTAAATGGGATCCTGTGCAGCAACAGAAGGAACAGGGAAGTGAGACCCAGTTTCGGGTATACCTCACCCAGCTATGTATAGCCATGCTTTCCCGGGGTAACATGACCTAAGCATGGACAGCTGTTCACTGTAGGCCTTAGTTCAGGTTTCACTGTGCAGCTCAGCCTGGCTCTGCACACAGGGAAAGATTACATATTTTGCTTGTTTGGGGGGGGGGGGGGGGGGGGCAGCTGCTCTGTCTTACACCAGGCAGGTTGACTCCAAACCTGGCTAGGGCAGGGGGAGCCCCAGGGGGCTGCATGGAGAGCCCCAGGGGGCTGCATGGAGGTACACATGACAAACAACCACAATATACATTATCTAAACCGGTGTGGAGCCTGAAATAAAATCTGGGATGCCATCGCAACATTAAATGATCTTAGTGGCTTTATTGATTGTCTTTGATAAATATTAAATTGTGACATCTAGCCTATCACATCAACACAAGGCGTTTCCAGGAATTTCTAGCAAATTCTATCAGCGTTTACTTGGCAACCTACACATGTCCAGTTTTGCAAGCATCTTATTCAATGTGCTTGTCAGACCAAAACACAGCTTAGTTTGGTCTTTAACCGTAATGCTGAGCGAAGGGAATTAACCTCCAGTCTGTTTTGCTCTCACTGGGAAACCAGACTTACTAATAATAGCGAGACTAACACGAATGAGAGAGTTCCTTATATGGTTTTAAAGAGGAGGCTCCAAGCAATGAGCCGGTCACTGGCGTCAACCAGACCTTTTATCTGAAAGAGCCTGACTGTTAACAGTGAAGTGGAGTCACGAGCCAGGAATGATGTGATCAGAGCAGAGCCAGAAGAAACAGGCCTGTGGCGGCATGGCGAGGGGAATGCTGGTCTGGAATGCTGGCCTGGAATGCCAGGAATGAGGGGAAGTGGCGTGAGTGACACGTGGATTCTGTCGGCTTTAATAAGGTCATGAGGAACTCTGGCCCTGGTCTGCTGCTTCGGTTCTTTGGTCTGCTGACAAGATGACGACAGACCAGGAGAAGAACCCTGGATTCAACCATGGCTGCATATTAAAACCAAGATCTGTATTCATTCTGATTCTGAATCCCGTTGACAATGAATACCACACAGAGCACACAGTAACCTGTAGTAGTGAGGTCCACACAGTAACCTGTAGTAGTGAGGTCAACACAGTAACCTGTAGCAGTGAGGTCAACACAGTAACCTGTAGCAGTGAGGTCCACACAGTAACCTGTAGCAGTGAGGTCAACACAGTAACCTGTAGCAGTGAGGTCAACACAGTAACCTGTAGCAGTGAGGTCAACACAGTAACCTGTAGCAGTGAGGTCCACACACTGTAACTTGTATTGAAAATGAGATGATGACCTGATCAGCAGTGGTGGAAAAAGTAGCCAATTGTCATAGTTGAGTAAAAGTAAAGATACTTTAATTGAAAATGAAAGTAAAATACTACTTGAGTGAAAGTCTAAAAGTATTTTGTTTTAAATTTATGTAAACATCAAAAGTAAATCTAATTGCTAAAATATACTTAAGTATCAGAGTAAAAGTGAATGTATAAATTATTTCAAATTCCACGTATTAAGCAAACCAGACGGCATGATTTTCTAGTTTTTTTTATTTATTTACGGATAACCACACTTCAACACTCCAACATATCAACTGGCAGCAGAGATTACCAGGGATGTTCTCTTGATAAGTGTGTGGATTGGACCATTTTCCTGTCCTGCTAAGCATTCCAAATGTAACGAGTTCTTTTGGGTGTCAGGGAAAAAGTATGGAGTAAATAGTACACTATTTTCTTTAAGAATGTAGTGACGTAAAAGTAATTTTTACCTTTATTTAACTAGGCAAGTCAGTTAAGAACAAATTCTTATTTTCAATGACGGCCTAGGAACAGTGCCTTGTTCAGGGGCAGAACGCCAGATTTGTACTTTGTCAGCTCTGGGATTTGAACTTGCAACCTTTTGGTTACTAGTCCAACTCTCTAACCACTAGGCTACCCTGCCGTCCCAGTAAAAGTAGTCAAAAATCTAGACAGTATTGTAAAGTACAGATACCCCCAAAAAACTACTTAAGTAGTACATACAGTGCCTTGCGAAAGTATTCGGCCCCCTTGAACTTTGCGATCTTTTGCCACATTTCAGGCTTCAAACATAAAGATATAAAACTGTATTTTTTTGTGAAGAATCAACAACAAGTGGGACACAATCATGAAGTGGAACG
Source organism: Oncorhynchus mykiss (assembly GCF_057628025.1). Classification (NCBI taxonomy): domain Eukaryota; kingdom Metazoa; phylum Chordata; class Actinopteri; order Salmoniformes; family Salmonidae; genus Oncorhynchus; species Oncorhynchus mykiss. Next base: position 70,088,560 of record NC_143037.1, on the reverse strand, counting down.
ACATTTATTGGATATTTCAAACTTTTTTAACAAATCAAAAACTGAAAAATTGGGCGTGCACTGTAAGTATTTCCCACCACTGCTGAGCAGGCTGTAGATGCCAAGCAGGGATGTGTGTCAGATCATCTCCCCAAGGAGAAGTGGGTGTGGAATCAGGCGCAGGAGAGAGCAAATTTCAAATTTCAACAAGGGTCCAAAGTCCAAAGAACAGGAAACAGGACTACAACAGTAGCCTCAAATCAACCAGACACCGTCCAGGAAAAAAACACCTGTTCAACAGAACACAAGAAAACGCAACCCGAACTAAATGACAGCAAACGTAACAATCCCGCACAAAAACCCAGAGGGTATGGCAAGATAAAATACCCCCCCCTAATTACCCTAAACAAACACAGGTGAAACACAAGACAGACATAACCAAATGAAAAAAGGATCGGTGGCAGCTAGTAGACCGGCGACGACAACCGCCAAGCGCCTCCCGAACAGGGAGAAGATACACCTTCTGTGGAAGTCGTGACAACGTGTCTTTGTCTCTTTCCCTGGATCAGTTTCATTAGAGCAGGACCTGCTGCCTCTATAAAGGGACAGCACTCTCTACCTGGGCTATTTACGTCAAGTAATGCATCCCAAACGGCACCCTGTTGCCTATATAGTACACTACTTCTGGTCAAAGGTAGTGCACTACATAGGGAATAGGGTGCCATTTGAGATGAAGTCAGGGATTCCCTCTGATGGAGCCCAGTGGGCTTTCCACAAGCATCAGGGCGATGACGCTCCCACCACACCTGAGTTACTCTCCTAGCTTGCCCCGCCGTGTACAGTACAGTAGCGGTTCACATTGGTTTATCTGTTAAAAAATATCACAAATATCCTTGCTGATGACACTGTTGTGTATGCTGTTCCCCCTACGGTTGACCCGATTCTTTCTGAACTACAGTCTGCATGTAATTGCTTTACAGAATATCTTTGTTGAATTGGTGCTGAATGCAGGTAAAAACAAGTGTATAATGTTTTCCAAAACACCTAGAAATGTATCTGATGATTTAGGCATAATTGTACTCTGGATGGTGCCCACATTGATCGCGTCCCTGTTTATACATATCTGGGCATCTGGATATACGAAAAGTAATCTTTTAAAAAGCATATTGATGAATTACAGATCTGCTATCTTCATTTGATCGATTTGCTTATGAAAGCCGTTAGATGCAGTTTATTATAGTGCACTACGCTTCATTACGGGCAACTGTTTTGGTACACATCCCTGCATCCTGTACCAGGAAATAGGCCATTTAGGAAGTCACTTTGGTCGATTCAATGTTGTCCTCTTATTTATTCATCTCTCGTAGAGAATCTTCTTTGCCGTTCCTAACATGAATATTAACTTTTAAAGTTACCATAGCCAGTCTGAGGGATGGATAATCCCTCAGAATAATAACCTTTAAAGTTACCAGACCCAGTCTGAGGGATGGATAATCCCTCAGAATAATAACTTTTAAAGTTACCAGACCCAGTCTGAGGGATGGATAATCCCTCAGAATAATAACTTTTAAAGTTACCAGACCCAGTCTGAGGGATGGATAATCCCTCAGAATAATAACTTTTAAAGTTACCAGACCCAGTCTGAGGGATGGATAATCCCTCAAAATAATAACCTTTAAAGTTACCAGACCCAGTCTGAGGGATGGATAATCCCTCAGAATAATAACTTTTAAAGTTACCAGACCCAGTCTGAGGGATGGATAATCCCTCAGAATAATAACTTTTAAAGTTACCAGACCCAGTCTGAGGGATGGATAATCCCTCAGAATAATAACTTTTAAAGTTACCAGACCCAGTCTGAGGGTTGGATAATCCCTCAGAATAATAACTTTTAAAGTTACCATACCCAGTCTGAGGGATGGATAATCCCTCAGAATAATAACTTTTAAAGTTACCAGACCCAGTCTGAGGGATGGATAATCCCTCAGAATAATAACTTTTAAAGTTACCAGACCCAGTCTGAGGGATGGATAACTGGAGATTCCATCAGGTCTTCATAGAGTTTAGTATCTATGCACTTCACATATGGAACAATCTAGAGAGTTCCTACAATCACATGTACTAGTGCCTCTCGGGCAGTTCTCATGGTTGATTGAAGACCTCTTTGCTGAGGAATGTGATTGTTTCTCTTGAGTATGTTTTGTAATCTTGTATATTTGTATTATGCTGTATTTGTAAATTGTATATATGCAGGGCTCCCTTGTAAAATATACCTTGGTCTCAATGGGACTCCCTGCTAAAATAAAGGTGAAATTTTAAAAAATGACACTCTCCTTTGTTCCATATAGCTGACACCAGATTTAACGCAATGCAAAAATTCTCCTTCAATTAAAACTAATGACAGGACAGATGATAGATACCTGTAATTGAGAGCGGTTCTCCGTCCCCTTGGGATCTCCTGTTGGGTTCATTTTGGGACAGATAGAACTGGAGAGATGAGAGCTGATCTCTGTCTCCTTGGGGTCTCCTGTTGGGTCTATGTTGGAACAGGTAGGCCTGGAGGGATGAGAGCTGATCTCTGTCCCCTTGGGATCTCCTGTTGGGTCCATGTTGGAACAGGTAGGCCTGGAGGGATGAGAGGCGGTGACAGACTGGTATGCCATAAACACGGAGTATGGCACCTTTGTTAGAGGTGGTTACATACCATGACAAACGACATGAATGTATTCAGTCATTTCCAAATTTCAATTAGATAATGACCACATCTGTCTGAGTGTGGAGTTGTTACTGCAGACCTGGGTTGTCTATGGAGCTTGTTAGGCTGTGGTAGGATTTGTCCAGGTGTGGTTGTGGGAACAGGCCTTCATTGTGAGGGGGGAACTGACAGTGAGGCAGGTGGAATTTGAGCTGAATGGTGAACTTAGAGAAGATTAGCAGGTGTAAATGGACAAACACAACGGTAGTAGATGTATAGCTAAATACAAGATAGTGTGAAAGGCATGGCTTTATATTGATATTGTCTGAATAGTCCACATTTCGTGAAGTACAAAAGGTGTTCAGCCAGGGGACGATACTAGGACCTGTTCTTATCACTATTTACAGTACCTTCCGGAAGCATTCAGACACCTGGACTTTTTCCATATTTTGTTACATTACAGCCGTATTCTAAAATTGATTAAAGATATTTTGTTCCTTAGCAATCTACACACGATATGCCATAATGACAAAGCAAAAACAGGTTGCAATTTGTTTTTGCAAATGTATTAAAAATTTAAAAAAACATATATACCATATTAACATAAGTATTCAGACCCTTTGCTACGAGACTCGAAGATGAGCTCAGGTGCATCCTGTTTCCATTGGTCATCCTTTAGATGTTTCTACAACTTGATTGGAGTCCACCTGTGGTAAATTCAATTGATTGGACATGATTTGGAAAGGCACACACCTGTCTATATAAGGTCCCACAGTTGACAGTACAAGTCAGAGCAAAAACCAAGCCATGAAGTCAAAGGAATTGCCCGTAGAGCTCAGAGACAGGATTGTGTCGAGGCAGAGATCTGGGGAAGGGTACGAAAACATTTATGCAGCATTGAAGGTCCCCAAGAACACAGCAGCCTCCATCATTCTTAAATGGAAGGAGTTTGGAACCACCAAGACTCTTCCTAGAGCTGGCCGCCCGGCAATAGGGGGAGAAGGGCCTTGGTTAGGGAGGTGACCAAGAACCCGATGGTCACTCTTGTAGAGCTCTAGAGTTCCTCTGTTGAGATGGGAGAGCCTTCCAGAAGGACAACCATCTCTGCAGCGCTCCACCAATCAGGCCTTTATGGTAGAGTGGCCAGACAGAAGCCACTCTTCAGTAAAAGGCACATGACAGCCTACCTGGAGCTCGCAAAAAGGACCTTGAAGACTTTCAGACCATGAGAAACAATATTCTCTGGTCTGATGAAACCAATATTGAACTCTTTGGCCTGAATGCCAAGCGTCACATCTGGAGGACACTTGGGACTGGGAGACTAGTCAGGAACGAGGGAAAGATCATTGATGAAACCTGCTCCAGAGCGCTCAGGACCTCAGATTGGGGAGAAGGTTCGCCTTCCAACAGAACAATGACCCTAAGCACACAGCGAATACAATGCAAGAGTGGCTTTGGGACAAGTCTCTGAAAGTCCTTGAGTGGCTCAGCCAGAGGCCGGACTTGAACCCGATCGAACATCTCTGGAGAGACCTGAAAATAGCTGTGCAGCAACGCTCCTCATTTAACCTGACAGAGCTTGAGAGGATTTGCAGAGAAGAATGGGTGAAACTCCCCAAATAAATCAAATCAAATGTATTTATATAGCCCTTCTTACATCAGCTGATATCTGTACAGAAACCTAGTGCTGTACAGAAACCTAGCCTAAAACCCGAAACAGCAAGCAATGCAGGTGTAGAAGCACGGTGGCTAGGAAAAACTCCCTAGAAAGGCCAAAACCTAGGAAGAAACCTAGAGAGGAACCAGGCTATGAGGGGTGGCCAGTCCTCTTCTGGTTGTGCTGTGTGGAGATTATAACCGAACATGGCCAAGATGATCAAATGTTCATAAATGACCAGCATGGTCAAATAATAATAATCACAGTAGTCTTCGAGGGTGCAACAAGTCAGCACCTCAGGAGTAAATGTCAGTTGGCTTTTCATAGCCGATCATTAAGAGTATCTCTACCACTCCTGCTGTCTCTAGAGAGTTGAAAACAGTAGGTCTGGGACAGGTAGCACGTCCGGTGAACGGGTCAGGGTTCCAAAGCCTCAGGCAGAACAATTTAAACTGGAGCAGCAGCACGGCCAGGTGGACTGGGAACAGTAAGGAGTCATCATGCCAGGTAGTCCCGAGGAATGGTCCTAGGGCTCAGGTCCTCCGAGCGAGAGAAAGAAAGAAAGGAAGAAAGGAAGAAAGAAAGAAAGAAAGAAAGAAAGAAAGAAAGAAAGAAAGAAAGAAAGAAAGAAAGAAAGAAAGAAAGAGGGAGCATACTTAAATTCACACAGGACACAGGATAAGACAGGATAAGTACTCCAGATATAACAGACTGGCCCCCCGACACATAAACTACTGCAGCATAAATACTGGAGGCTGAGACAGGAGGGGTCAGGAGAATGATCCAATGATACCCCCGGACAGGGCCAAACAGGCAGGATATAACCCCACCCACTTTGCCAAAGCACAGCCCCCACACCACTAGAGGGATATCTTCAACCACCAACTTACCATCCTGAGACAAGGCCGAGTATAGCCCACAAAGATCTCCGCCATGGATCTCCGCCATGGATCTCCGCCACCCAAGGGGGGGGCGCCTACCCAGACAGGAGGATCACGTCAGTGACTCAACCCACTCAAGTGACGCACCCCTCCTAGGGACGGCATGGAAGAGCACCAGTAAGCCAGTGACTCAGCCCCTGTAATAGGGTTAGAGGCAGAGAATCCTAGTGGAGAGAGGGGAACCGGCCAGGCGGAGACAGCAAGTGTGGTTCGTTGCTCCAGAGCCTTTCCGTTCACCTTCACACTCCGGGGCCAGACTACACTCAATCATATGACCTACTGAAGAGATGAGTCTTCAGTAAGACTTAAAGGTTGAGACCGAGTCTGCGTCTCTCACATGGGTAGGCAGACCATTCCATAAAAATGGAGCTCTATAGGAGAAAGCCCTGCCTCCAGCTGTTTGCTTAGAAATTCTAGGGACAATTAGGAGGCCTGCGTCTTGTGACCGTAGCGTACGTGTAGGTATGTTCGACAGGACCAAATTGGAAAGATAGGTAGGAGCAAGCCCATGTAATGCTTTGTAGGTTAGCAATAAAACCTTGAAATCAGCCCTTGCCTTAACAGGAAGCCAGTGTAGGGAGGCTAGCACTGGAGTAATATGATCAAATATTTTGGTTCTAGTCAGGATTCTAGCAGCGGTATTTAGCACTAACTGAAGTTTATATAGTTCTTCATCCGGGTAGCTGGAAAGTAGAGCATTGCAGTAGTCTAACCTAGAAGTAACAAAAGCATGGATTCATTTTTCTGCATCATTTTTGGACAGAAAGTTTCAGATTTTTGCAATGTTACGTAGATGGAAAAAAACTGTCCTTGAAACAGTCTTGATATGTTCATCAAAAGAGAGATCAGGATCCAGAGTAACGCCAAGGTCCTTCACAGTTTTATTTGAGACGACTATACCACCATTAAGATTAATTGTCAGATTCAACAGAAGATCTCTTTGTTTCTTGGGACCTAGAACAAGCATCTCTGTTTTGTCGGAAAAGTAGAACATTTGCAGCCATCCACTTCCTTATGTCTGAAACACAGGCTTCTATCGAGGGCAATTTTGGGGCTTCACCATGTTTCATTGAAATGTACAGCTGTGTGTCTTCCGCATAGCAGTGAAAGTTAACATTATGTTTTCGAATGACATCCCCAAGAGGTAAAATATATAGTGAAAACAATAGTGGTCCCAAAACGGAACCTTGAGGAACACCGAAATTTACAGTTGATTTGTCAGAGGACAAACCATTCACAGATACAAACTAAAATCTTTCCGACAGATAAGAGCTAAACCAGGCCAGAACTTGTCCGTGTAGACCAATTTGGGTTTCCAATCTCTCCAAAAGAATGTGGTGATCGATGGTATCAAAAGCAGCACTAAGGTCTAGGAGCACAAGGTCAGATGCAGAGCCTCGGTCTGATGCCATTAAAAGGCTATTTACCACCTTCGCAAGTGCAGTCTCAGTGCTACGATGGGGTCTAAAACCAGACTGAAGCATTTTGTATACATTGTTTGTCTTCAGGAAGGCAGTGAGTTGCTGCGCAACAGCTTTTTCTAAGATTATCGAGAGGAATGGAAGATTCTATATAGGCTGATAGTTTTTGGTGTGATGCCATTTCCGTTCCAATTTTCTGGAAGCTGGCTTCAGAGCTCAGGTATTTTCTGTATACCAGGGAGCGAGTTTCTTATGACAAATGTTTTTAGTTTTTAGGGGTGCAACTGCATCTAGGGTATTGCGCAAGGTTAAATTGAGTTCCTCAGTTAGGTGGTTAACTTATTTTTGTCCTCTGATGTCCTTGGGTAGGCAGAGGGAGTCTGGAAGGTCATCAAGAAATCTTTGGGGTGTCTGAGAATTTATAGCACGACTTTTGATGTTCCTTGTTTGGGGTCTGAGCAGATTATTTGTTGTGATTACAAATGTAATAAGACAGACAGGTGGTCCGATAGTCCAGGATTATGAGTAAAAACATTCAGATCCACAACATTTATTCCATGGGACAAAACTAGGTCCAGAGTATGACAGTGACCGTGAGTAGGTCCAGAGACATGTTGGACAAAACTCACTGAGTCAATGATGGCTCCGAAAGCCTTTTGGAGTGGGTCTGTGGACTTTTCCATGTGAATATTAAAATCACCAAAAATTAGAATATTATCTGCTATGACTACAAGGTCCGGAATTCAGGTAACTCATTGAGGAATGCTGTGTATGGCCCAGGAGGTCTGTAAACAGTAGCTATAAAAAGTGATTGAGTAGGCTGCATAGATTTCATGACTAGAAGCTCAAAAGATGAAAACGTTGTTTTTTTTTTTGTAAATTGAAATTTGCTATCGTAAATGTTAGCAACACCTCTGCTCCGCCCTTTGCGGGATGCACGGGGGATATGGTCACTAGTGTAACCAGGAGGTGAGGCCTCACTTAACACAGTAAATTCATCAGGCTTAAGCCATGTTTCAGTCAGGCCAATCACATTAAGATTATGATCAGTGATTAGTTCATTGACTATAACTGCCTTTGAAGTGAGGGATCTAACATTAAGTAGCCCTATTTTGAGATGTGTCTTTCAATAATGGCAGGAATGGAGGAGGTCTTTATTCTAGTGAGATTGCTAAGGCAAAAACCACCATGTTTAGTTTTGCCCAACCTAGGTCGAGGCACAGACACGGTCTCAATGGGGATATCTGAGCTGACTACACTGACTGTGCTAGTGGCAGACTTCACTAAGCTGGCAGGCTGGCTAACAGCCTGCTGCCTGGCCTGCACCCTATTTCATTGTGGAGCTAGAGGAGTTAGAGCCCTGTTGTGCTAGGGCAGAATACCTGTCTATGTTCGTAGAAAAGATGAGAGCCCCCCTCCAGCTAGGATGGAGTCCGTCACTCCTCAACAGGCCAGGCTTGGTCCTGTTTGTGGATGAGTCCCAGAAAGAGGGCCAATTATCTACAAATTCTATCTTTTGGGAGGGGCAGAAAACAGTTTTGAACCAGCGATTGAGTTGGGAGACTGCTGTAGAGCTCATCACTCCCCCTAACTGGGAGGGGGCCAGAGACAATTACTCGATGCCGACACATTTTTCTAGCTGATTTACAGGCTGAAGCTATGTTGCGCTTGGTGACCTCTGACTGTTTCATTCTAACATCTTTGGTGCCGACGTGGATAACAATATCTCTATACTCTCTACACTCGCCAGTTTTAGCTTTAGCCAGCACCATCTTCAGATTAGCCTTAACGTCGGTATCCCTGTCCCCTGGTAAACAGTGTATGATCGCTGGATGATTCGTTTTAAGTCTAATACTGAGGATAATGGAGTCGCCAATGACTAGGGGTTTCAATTTGTCAGAGCTAAATGTGGGAAGCTTCGGCTTCTCAGACCCCGTAATGGGAGGAGTAGAGACCAGAGAAGGCTCGGCCTCAGACTCAGACTTGCTGCTTAATGGGGAAATCCGGTGGAAAGTTTCTGTCGGCTGAATGAGCGACACCGTTGATGTCCGGCTGCGGGGACCGTGCGAGGGGATTTGTACTAACGTTACTATCTGTACTTACTGGTGTTACAGACACTGTTTCATCCTTTCCTACACTGAAATTACCCTTGCCTAACGATTGCGTCTGAAGCTGGGCTTGTAGCACAGCTATCCTCACCGTAAGGCGATCGTTCTCCTGTATATTATGAGTACAGTGACTGCAATTAGAAGGCATCATGTAAATGTTACTACTTAGCTTCGGCTGTTGGAGGTCCTGACGAACCACGTCCAGATAAAGCATCATGTTAATGTTACTACTTAGCTTCGGCTGTTGGAGGTCCTGACGAACCACGTCCAGATAAAGCATCATGTTAATGTTACTACTTAGCTTCGGCTGTTGGAGGTCCTGACGAACCACGTCCAGATAAAGCATCATGTTAATGTTACTACTTAGCTTCGGCTGTTGGAGGTCCTGTCGAACCACGTCCAGATAAAGCATCATGTTAATGTTACTACTTAGCTTCGGCTGTTGGAGGTCCTGACGAACCACGTCCAGATAAAGCATCATGTTAATGTTACTACTTAGCTTCGGCTGTTGTAGGTCCTGACGAACCACGTCCAGATAAAGCATCATGTTAATGTTACTACTTAGCTTCGGCTGTTGTAGGTCCTGACGAACCACGTCCAGATAAAGCATCATGTTAATGTTACTACTTAGCTTCGGCTGTTGGAGGTCCTGACGAACCACGTCCAGATAAAGCATTGTGTTAATGTTACTACTTAGCTTCGGCTGTTGTAGGTCCTGATGAACCACGTCCAGATAAAGCATCGTGTTAATGTTACTACTTAGCTTCGGCTGTTGGAGGTCCTGACGAACCACGTCCAGATAAAGCATCATGTTAATGTTACTACTTAGCTTCGGCTGTTGGAGGTCCTGACGAACCACGTCCAGATAAAGCATCATGTTAATGTTACTACTTAGCTTCGGCTGTTGGAGGTCCTGACGAACCACGTCCAGATAAAGCATCATGTTAATGTTACTACTTAGCTTTGGCTGTTGGAGGTCCTGACGAACCACGTCCAGATAAAGCATCATGTTAATGTTACTACTTAGCTTCGGCTGTTGGAGGTCCTGACGAACTACGTCCAGATAAAGCATCATGTTAATGTTACAACTTAGCTTCGGCTGTTGGAGGTCCTGACGAACCACGTCCAGATAAAGCATCATGTTAATGTTACTACTTAGCTTCGGCTGGTGGAGGTCCTGACGAACCACGTCCAGATAAAGCATCATGTTAATGTTACTACTTAGCTTCGGCTGTTGGAGGTCCTGACGAACCACGTCCAGATAAAGCATCATGTTAATGTTACTACTTAGCTCCGGCTGTTGTAGGTCCTGACGAACCACGTCCAGATAAAGCATCATGTTAATGTTACTACTTAGCTCCGGCTGTTGTAGGTCCTGACGAACCACGTCCAGATAAAGCATCATGTTAATGTTACTACTTAGCTTCGGCTGTTGGAGGTCCTGACGAACCATGTCCAGATAAAGCATCATGTTAATGTTACTACTTAGCTTCGGCTGTTGTAGGTCCTGACGAACCACGTCCAGATAAAGCATCATGTTAATGTTACTACTTAGCTTCGGCTGTTGGAGGTCCTGTCGAACCACGTCCAGATAAAGCATCATGTTAATGTTACTACTTAGCTTCGGCTGTTGGAGGTCCTGACGAACCACGTCCAGATAAAGCATCATGTTAATGTTACTACTTAGCTTCGGCTGATGTAGGTCCTGACGAACCACGTCCAGATAAAGCATCATGTTAATGTTGCTACTTAGCTTCGGCTGTTGTAGGTCCTGACGAACCACGTCCAGATAAAGCATCATGTTAATGTTACTACTTAGCTTCGGCTGTTGGAGGTCCTGACGAACCACGTCCAGATAAAGCATCATGTTAATGTTACTACTTAGCTTCGGCTGTTGGAGGTCCTGACGAACCACGTCCAGATAAAGCATCATGTTAATGTTACTACTTAGCTTCGGCTGTTGGAGGTCCTGACGAACCACGTCCAGATAAAGCATCATGTTAATGTTACTACTTAGCTTCGGCTGTTGGAGGTCCTGTCGAACCACGTCCAGATAAAGCATCATGTTAATGTTACTACTTAGCTTCGGCTGTTGGAGGTCCTGACGAACCACGTCCAGATAAAGCATCATGTTAATGTTACTACTTAGCTTCGGCTGTTGTAGGTCCTGACGAACCACGTCCAGATAAAGCATCATGTTAATGTTACTACTTAGCTTCGGCTGTTGTAGGTCCTGACGAACCACGTCCAGATAAAGCATCGTGTTAATGTTACTACTTAGCTTCGGCTGTTGGAGGTCCTGACGAACCACGTCCAGATAAAGCATTGTGTTAATGTTACTACTTAGCTTCGGCTGTTGTAGGTCCTGATGAACCACGTCCAGATAAAGCATCGTGTTAATGTTACTACTTAGCTTCGGCTGTTGGAGGTCCTGACGAACCACGTCCAGATAAAGCATCATGTTAATGTTACTACTTAGCTTCGGCTGTTGGAGGTCCTGACGAACCATGTCCAGATAAAGCATCATGTTAATGTTACTACTTAGCTTTGGCTGTTGGAGGTCCTGACGAACCACGTCCAGATAAAGCATCATGTTAATGTTACTACTTAGCTTCGGCTGTTGGAGGTCCTGATGAACCACGTCCAGATAAAGCATCATGTTAATGTTACTACTTAGCTTCGGCTGTTGGAGGTCCTGACGAACCACGTCCAGATAAAGCATCATGTTAATGTTACTACTTAGCTTCGGCTGTTGGAGGTCCTGACGAACCACGTCCAGATAAAGCATCATGTTAATGTTACTACTTAGCTTCGGCTGTTGGAGGTCCTGACGAACCACGTCCAGATAAAGCATCATGTTAATGTTACTACTTAGCTTCGGCTGTTGGAGGTCCTGACGAACCACGTCCAGATAAAGCATCATGTTAATGTTACTACTTAGCTTCGGCTGTTGGAGGTCCTGACGAACCACGTCCAGATAAAGCATCATGTTAATGTTACTACTTAGCTCCGGCTGTTGTAGGTCCTGACGAACCACGTCCAGATAAAGCATCATGTTAATGTTACTACTTAGCTCCGGCTGTTGTAGGTCCTGACGAACCACGTCCAGATAAAGCATCATGTTAATGTTACTACTTAGCTTCGGCTGTTGGAGGTCCTGACGAACCACGTCCAGATAAAGCATCATGTTAATGTTACTACTTAGCTTCGGCTGTTGGAGGTCCTGTCGAACCACGTCCAGATAAAGCATCATGTTAATGTTACTACTTAGCTTCGGCTGTTGGAGGTCCTGTCGAACCACGTCCAGATAAAGCATCATGTTAATGTTACTACTTAGCTTCGGCTGTTGGAGGTCCTGACGAACCACGTCCAGATAAAGCATCATGTTAATGTTACTACTTAGCTTCGGCTGATGTAGGTCCTGACGAACCACGTCCAGATAAAGCATCATGTTAATGTTACTACTTAGCTTCGGCTGTTGGAGGTCCTGACGAACCACGTCCAGATAAAGCATCATGTTAATGTTACTACTTAGCTTCGGCTGTTGGAGGTCCTAACGAACCACGTCCAGATAAAGCATCATGTTAATGTTCCTACTTAGCTTCGGCTGGTGGAGGTCCTGACGAACCACGTCCAGATAAAGCATCATGTTAATGTTACTACTTAGCTTCGGCTGTTGGAGGTCCTGACGAACCACGTCCAGATAAAGCATCATGTTAATGTTACTACTTAGCTTCGGCTGTTGGAGGTCCTGACGAACCACGTCCAGATAAAGCATCATGTTAATGTTACTACTTAGCTTCGGCTGTTGGAGGTCCTGACGAACCACGTCCAGATAAAGCATCATGTTAATGTTACTACTTAGCTCCGGCTGTTGTAGGTCCTGACGAACCACGTCCAGATAAAGCATCATGTTAATGTTACTACTTAGCTCCGGCTGTTGTAGGTCCTGACGAACCACGTCCAAATAAAGCATCATGTTAATGTTACTACTTAGCTTCGGCTGTTGGAGGTCCTGTCGAACCACGTCCAGATAAAGCATCATGTTAATGTAACTAATTAGCTTCGGCTGTTGGAGGTCCTGACGAACCACGTCCAGATAAAGCATCATGTTAATGTTACTACTTAGCTTCGGCTGTTGGAGGTCCTGTCGAACCACGTCCAGATAAAGCATCATGTTAATGTTACTACTTAGCTCCGGCTGTTGGAGGTCCTGTCGAACCACGTCCAGATAAAGCATCATGTTAATGTTACTACTTAGCTTCGGCTGTTGGAGGTCCTGACGAACCACGTCCAGATAAAGCATCACGTTAATGTTACTACTTAGCTTCGGCTGTTGGAGGTCCTGACGAACCACGTCCAGATAAAGCATCATGTTAATGTTACTACTTAGCTTCGGCTGGTGGAGGTCCTGACGAACCACGTCCAGATAAAGCATCATGTTAATGTTACTACTTAGCTTCGGCTGGTGGAGGTCCTGACGAACCACGTCCAGATAAAGCATCATGTTAATGTTACTACTTAGCTTCGGCTGTTGGAGGTCCTGACGAACCACGTCCAGATAAAGCATCATGTTAATGTTACTACTTAGCTCCGGCTGTTGTAGGTCCTGACGAACCACGTCCAGATAAAGCATCATGTTAATGTTACTACTTAGCTCCGGCTGTTGTAGGTCCTGACGAACCACGTCCAGATAAAGCATCATGTTAATGTTACTACTTAGCTTCGGCTGTTGGAGGTCCTGTCGAACCACGTCCAGATAAAGCATCATGTTAATGTTACTACTTAGCTTCGGCTGTTGGAGGTCCTGACGAACCACGTCCAGATAAAGCATCATGTTAATGTTACTACTTAGCTTCGGCTGTTGGAGGTCCTGTCGAACCACGTCCAGATAAAGCATCATGTTAATGTTACTACTTAGCTCCGGCTGTTGGAGGTCCTGTCGAACCACGTCCAGATAAAGCATCATGTTAATGTTACTACTTAGCTCCGGCTGGTGGAGGTCCTGACGAACCATGTCCAGATAAAGCATCATGTTAATGTTACTACTTAGCTTCGGCTGTTGGAGGTCCTGATGAACCACGTCCAGATAAAGCATCATGTTAATGTTACTACTTAGCTTCGGCTGTTGTAGGTCCTGACGAACCACGTCCAGATAAAGCATCATGTTAATGTTACTACTTAGCTCCGGCTGGTGGAGGTCCTGACGAACCACGTCCAGATAAAGCATCATGTTAATGTTACTACTTAGCTTCGGCTGTTGGAGGTCCTGACGAACCATGTCCAGATAAAGCATCATGTTAATGTTACTACTTAGCTTCGGCTGTTGGAGGTCCTGACGAACCACGTCCAGATAAAGCATAATGTTAATGTTACTACTTAGCTCCGGCTGTTGGAGGTCCTGACGAACCACGTCCAGATAAAGCATCATGTTAATGTTACTACTTAGCTTCGGCTGTTGTAGGTCCTGACGAACCACGTCCAGATAAAGCATCATGTTAATGTTACTACTTAGCTTCGGCTGTTGGAGGTCCTGTCGAACCACGTCCAGATAAAGCATCATGTTAATGTTACTACTTAGCTCCGGCTGTTGGAGGTCCTGTCGAACCACGTCCAGATAAAGCATCATGTTAATGTTACTACTTAGCTCCGGCTGGTGGAGGTCCTGACGAACCATGTCCAGATAAAGCATCATGTTAATGTTACTACTTAGCTTCGGCTGTTGGAGGTCCTGATGAACCACGTCCAGATAAAGCATCATGTTAATGTTACTACTTAGCTTCGGCTGTTGTAGGTCCTGACGAACCACGTCCAGATAAAGCATCATGTTAATGTTACTACTTAGCTCCGGCTGGTGGAGGTCCTGACGAACCACGTCCAGATAAAGCATCATGTTAATGTTACTACTTAGCTTCGGCTGTTGGAGGTCCTGACGAACCATGTCCAGATAAAGCATCATGTTAATGTTACTACTTAGCTTCGGCTGTTGGAGGTCCTGACGAACCACGTCCAGATAAAGCATAATGTTAATGTTACTACTTAGCTCCGGCTGTTGGAGGTCCTGACGAACCACGTCCAGATAAAGCATCATGTTAATGTTACTACTTAGCTTCGGCTGTTGTAGGTCCTGACGAACCACGTCCAGATAAAGCATCATGTTAATGTTACTACTTAGCTTCGGCTGTTGGAGGTCCTGTCGAACCACGTCCAGATAAAGCATCATGTTAATGTTACTACTTAGCTTCGGCTGGTGGAGGTCCTGACGAACCACGTCCAGATAAAGCATCATGTTAATGTTACTACTTAGCTCCGGCTGTTGGAGGTCCTGTCGAACCACGTCCAGATAAAGCATCATGTTAATGTTACTACTTAGCTCCGGCTGTTGGAGGTCCTGTCGAACCACGTCCAGATAAAGCATCATGTTAATGTTACTACTTAGCTTCGGCTGTTGGAGGTCCTGACGAACCACGTCCAGATAAAGCATCACGTTAATGTTACTACTTAGCTTCGGCTGTTGGAGGTCCTGACGAACCACGTCCAGATAAAGCATCATGTTAATGTTACTACTTAGCTTCGGCTGGTGGAGGTCCTGACGAACCACGTCCAGATAAAGCATCATGTTAATGTTACTACTTAGCTTCGGCTGGTGGAGGTCCTGACGAACCACGTCCAGATAAAGCATCATGTTAATGTTACTACTTAGCTTCGGCTGTTGGAGGTCCTGACGAACCACGTCCAGATAAAGCATCATGTTAATGTTACTACTTAGCTCCGGCTGTTGTAGGTCCTGACGAACCACGTCCAGATAAAGCATCATGTTAATGTTACTACTTAGCTCCGGCTGTTGTAGGTCCTGACGAACCACGTCCAGATAAAGCATCATGTTAATGTTACTACTTAGCTTCGGCTGTTGGAGGTCCTGTCGAACCACGTCCAGATAAAGCATCATGTTAATGTTACTACTTAGCTTCGGCTGTTGGAGGTCCTGACGAACCACGTCCAGATAAAGCATCATGTTAATGTTACTACTTAGCTTCGGCTGTTGGAGGTCCTGTCGAACCACGTCCAGATAAAGCATCATGTTAATGTTACTACTTAGCTCCGGCTGTTGGAGGTCCTGTCGAACCACGTCCAGATAAAGCATCATGTTAATGTTACTACTTAGCTCCGGCTGGTGGAGGTCCTGACGAACCATGTCCAGATAAAGCATCATGTTAATTTTACTACTTAGCTTCGGCTGTTGGAGGTCCTGATGAACCACGTCCAGATAAAGCATCATGTTAATGTTACTACTTAGCTTCGGCTGTTGTAGGTCCTGACGAACCACGTCCAGATAAAGCATCATGTTAATGTTACTACTTAGCTCCGGCTGGTGGAGGTCCTGACGAACCACGTCCAGATAAAGCATCATGTTAATGTTACTACTTAGCTTCGGCTGTTGTAGGTCCTGACGAACCACGTCCAGATAAAGCATCATGTTAATGTTACTACTTAGCTTCGGCTGGTGGAGGTCCTGACGAACCACGTCCAGATAAAGCATCATGTTAATGTTACTACTTAGCTTCGGCTGTTGGAGGTCCTGACGAACCATGTCCAGATAAAGCATCATGTTAATGTTACTACTTAGCTTCGGCTGTTGGAGGTCCTGACGAACCACGTCCAGATAAAGCATAATGTTAATGTTACTACTTAGCTCCGGCTGTTGGAGGTCCTGACGAACCACGTCCAGATAAAGCATCATGTTAATGTTACTACTTAGCTTCGGCTGTTGTAGGTCCTGACGAACCACGTCCAGATAAAGCATCATGTTAATGTTACTACTTAGCTCCGGCTGGTGGAGGTCCTGACGAACCACGTCCAGATAAAGCATCATGTTAATGTTACTACTTAGCTTCGGCTGGTGGAGGTCCTGACGAACCACGTCCAGATAAAGCATCATGTTAATGTTACTACTTAGCTTCGGCTGTTGGAGGTCCTGACGAACCATGTCCAGATAAAGCATCATGTTAATGTTACTACTTAGCTTCGGCTGTTGGAGGTCCTGACGAACCACGTCCAGATAAAGCATAATGTTAATGTTACTACTTAGCTCCGGCTGTTGGAGGTCCTGACGAACCACGTCCAGATAAAGCATCATGTTAATGTTACTACTTAGCTCCGACTGTTGTAGGTCCTGACGAACCACGTCCAGATAAAGCATCATGTTAATGTTACTACTTAGCTCCGGCTGTTGGAGGTCCTGACGAACCACGTCCAGATAAAGCATCATGTTAATGTTACTACTTAGCTTCGGCTGTTGTAGGTCCTGACGAACCACGTCCAGATAAAGCATCATGTTAATGTTGCTACTTAGCTTCGGCTGTTGGAGGTCCTGACGAACCACGTCCAGATAAAGCATCATGTTAATGTTACTACTTAGCTTCGGCTGTTGGAGGTCCTGACGAACCACGTCCAGATAAAGCATCATGTTAATGTTACTACTTAGCTTCGGCTGTTGTAGGTCCTGACGAACCACGTCCAGATAAAGCATCATGTTAATGTTGCTACTTAGCTTCGGCTGTTGTAGGTCCTGACGAACCACGTCCAGATAAAGCATCATGTTAATGTTGCTACTTAGCTTCGGCTGTTGGAGGTCCTGACGAACCACGTCCAGATAAAGCATCATGTTAATGTTACTACTTAGCTTCGGCTGTTGGAGGTCCTGACGAACCACGTCCAGATAAAGCATCATGTTAATGTTACTACTTAGCTTCGGCTGTTGTAGGTCCTGACGAACCACGTCCAGATAAAGCATCATGTTAATGTTGCTACTTAGCTTCGGCTGTTGGAGGTCCTGACGAACCACGTCCAGATAAAGCATCATGTTAATGTTACTACTTAGCTTCGGCTGTTGGAGGTCCTGACGAACCACGTCCAGATAAAGCATCATGTTAATGTTACTACTTAGCTTCGGCTGTTGGAGGTCCTGACGAACCACGTCCAGATAAAGCATCATGTTAATGTTACTACTTAGCTTCGGCTGTTGGAGGTCCTGACGAACCACGTCCAGATAAAGCATCATGTTAATGTTACTACTTAGCTTCGGCTGGTGGAGGTCCTGACGAACCACGTCCAGATAAAGCATCATGTTAATGTTACTACTTAGCTTCGGCTGTTGGAGGTCCTGACGAACCACGTCCAGATAAAGCATCATGTTAATGTTACTACTTAGCTTCGGCTGTTGGAGGTCCTGACGAACCACGTCCAGATAAAGCATCATGTTAATGTTACTACTTAGCTTCGGCTGTTGGAGGTCCTGACGAACCACGTCCAGATAAAGCATCATGTTAATGTTACTACTTAGCTCCGGCTGTTGTAGGTCCTGACGAACCACGTCCAGATAAAGCATCATGTTAATGTTACTACTTAGCTCCGGCTGTTGTAGGTCCTGACGAACCACGTCCAGATAAAGCATCATGTTAATGTTACTACTTAGCTTCGGCTGTTGGAGGTCCTGTCGAACCACGACCAGATAAAGCATCATGTTAATGTTACTACTTAGCTTCGGCTGTTGGAGGTCCTGACGAACCACGTCCAGATAAAGCATCATGTTAATGTCACCACTTAGCTTCGGCTGTTGGAGGTCCTGTCGAACCACGTCCACATAAAGCATCATGTTAATGTTACTACTTAGCTCCGGCTGGTGGAGGTCCTGACGAACCATGTCCAGATAAAGCATCATGTTAATGTTACTACTTAGCTTCGGCTGTTGGAGGTCCTGATGAACCACGTCCAGATAAAGCATCATGTTAATGTTACTACTTAGCTTCGGCTGTTGGAGGTCCTGACGAACCACGTCCATATAAAGCATCATGTTAATGTTACTACTTAGCTTCGGCTGTTGTAGGTCCTGACGAACCACGTCCAGATAAAGCATCATGTTAATGTTGCTACTTAGCTTCGGCTGTTGGAGGTCCTGACGAACCATGTCCAGATAAAGCATCATGTTAATGTTACTACTTAGCTTCGGCTGTTGGAGGTCCTGACGAACCACGTCCAGATAAAGCATCATGTTAATGTTACTACTTAGCTTCGGCTGTTGTAGGTCCTGACGAATCACGTCCAGATAAAGCATCATGTTAATGTTGCTACTTAGCTTCGGCTGTTGGAGGTCCTGACGAACCACGTCCAGATAAAGCATCATGTTAATGTTACTACTTAGCTCCGGCTGTTGTAGGTCCTGACGAACCACGTCCAGATAAAGCATCATGTTAATGTTACTACTTAGCTCCGGCTGTTGTAGGTCCTGACGAACCACGTCCAAATAAAGCATCATGTTAATGTTACTACTTAGCTTCGGCTGTTGGAGGTCCTGTCGAACCACGTCCAGATAAAGCATCATGTTAATGTTACTACTTAGCTTCGGCTGTTGGAGGTCCTGACGAACCACGTCCAGATAAAGCATCATGTTAATGTTACTACTTAGCTTCGGCTGTTGGAGGTCCTGTCGAACCACGTCCAGATAAAGCATCATGTTAATGTTACTACTTAGCTCCGGCTGTTGGAGGTCCTGTCGAACCACGTCCAGATAAAGCATCATGTTAATGTTACTACTTAGCTCCGGCTGTTGGAGGTCCTGTCGAACCGCGTCCAGATAAAGCATCATGTTAATGTTACTACTTAGCTTCGGCTGTTGGAGGTCCTGACGAACCACGTCCAGATAAAGCATCACGTTAATGTTACTACTTAGCTTCGGCTGTTGGAGGTCCTGACGAACCACGTCCAGATAAAGCATCATGTTAATGTTACTACTTAGCTTCGGCTGGTGGAGGTCCTGACGAACCACGTCCAGATAAAGCATCATGTTAATGTTACTACTTAGCTTCGGCTGGTGGAGGTCCTGACGAACCACGTCCAGATAAAGCATCATGTTAATGTTACTACTTAGCTTCGGCTGTTGGAGGTCCTGACGAACCACGTCCAGATAAAGCATCATGTTAATGTTACTACTTAGCTCCGGCTGTTGTAGGTCCTGACGAACCACGTCCAGATAAAGCATCATGTTAATGTTACTACTTAGCTCCGGCTGTTGTAGGTCCTGACGAACCACGTCCAGATAAAGCATCATGTTAATGTTACTACTTAGCTTCGGCTGTTGGAGGTCCTGTCGAACCACGTCCAGATAAAGCATCATGTTAATGTTACTACTTAGCTTCGGCTGTTGGAGGTCCTGACGAACCACGTCCAGATAAAGCATCATGTTAATGTTACTACTTAGCTTCGGCTGTTGGAGGTCCTGTCGAACCACGTCCAGATAAAGCATCATGTTAATGTTACTACTTAGCTCCGGCTGTTGGAGGTCCTGTCGAACCACGTCCAGATAAAGCATCATGTTAATGTTACTACTTAGCTCCGGCTGGTGGAGGTCCTGACGAACCATGTCCAGATAAAGCATCATGTTAATGTTACTACTTAGCTTCGGCTGTTGGAGGTCCTGATGAACCACGTCCAGATAAAGCATCACGTTAATGTTACTACTTAGCTTCGGCTGTTGGAGGTCCTGACGAACCACGTCCAGATAAAGCATCATGTTAATGTTACTACTTAGCTTCGGCTGGTGGAGGTCCTGACGAACCACGTCCAGATAAAGCATCATGTTAATGTTACTACTTAGCTTCGGCTGGTGGAGGTCCTGACGAACCACGTCCAGATAAAGCATCATGTTAATGTTACTACTTAGCTTCGGCTGTTGGAGGTCCTGACGAACCACGTCCAGATAAAGCATCATGTTAATGTTACTACTTAGCTCCGGCTGTTGTAGGTCCTGACGAACCACGTCCAGATAAAGCATCATGTTAATGTTACTACTTAGCTCCGGCTGTTGTAGGTCCTGACGAACCACGTCCAGATAAAGCATCATGTTAATGTTACTACTTAGCTTCGGCTGTTGGAGGTCCTGTCGAACCACGTCCAGATAAAGCATCATGTTAATGTTACTACTTAGCTTCGGCTGTTGGAGGTCCTGACGAACCACGTCCAGATAAAGCATCATGTTAATGTTACTACTTAGCTTCGGCTGTTGGAGGTCCTGTCGAACCACGTCCAGATAAAGCATCATGTTAATGTTACTACTTAGCTCCGGCTGTTGGAGGTCCTGTCGAACCACGTCCAGATAAAGCATCATGTTAATGTTACTACTTAGCTCCGGCTGGTGGAGGTCCTGACGAACCATGTCCAGATAAAGCATCATGTTAATGTTACTACTTAGCTTCGGCTGTTGGAGGTCCTGATGAACCACGTCCAGATAAAGCATCATGTTAATGTTACTACTTAGCTTCGGCTGTTGGAGGTCCTGACGAACCACGTCCAGATAAAGCATCATGTTAATGTTACTACTTGGCTTCGGCTGTTGTAGGTCCTGACGAACCATGTCCAGATAAAGCATCATGTTAATGTTACTACTTAGCTTCGGCTGTTGTAGGTCCTGACGAACCACGTCCAGATAAAGCATCATGTTAATGTTACTACTTAGCTCCGGCTGGTGGAGGTCCTGACGAACCACGTCCAGATAAAGCATCATGTTAATGTTACTACTTAGCTTCGGCTGGTGGAGGTCCTGACGAACCACATCCAGATAAAGCATCATGTTAATGTTACTACTTAGCTTCGGCTGTTGGAGGTCCTGACGAACCATGTCCAGATAAAGCATCATGTTAATGTTACTACTTAGCTTCGGCTGTTGGAGGTCCTGACGAACCACGTCCAGATAAAGCATAATGTTAATGTTACTACTTAGCTCCGGCTGTTGGAGGTCCTGACGAACCACGTCCAGATAAAGCATCATGTTAATGTTACTACTTAGCTCCGACTGTTGTAGGTCCTGACGAACCACGTCCAGATAAAGCATCATGTTAATGTTACTACTTAGCTCCGGCTGTTGGAGGTCCTGACGAACCACGTCCAGATAAAGCATCATGTTAATGTTACTACTTAGCTTCGGCTGTTGTAGGTCCTGACGAACCACGTCCAGATAAAGCATCATGTTAATGTTGCTACTTAGCTTCGGCTGTTGGAGGTCCTGACGAACCACGTCCAGATAAAGCATCATGTTAATGTTACTACTTAGCTTCGGCTGTTGGAGGTCCTGACGAACCACGTCCAGATAAAGCATCATGTTAATGTTACTACTTAGCTTCGGCTGTTGGAGGTCCTGACGAACCACGTCCAGATAAAGCATCATGTTAATGTTGCTACTTAGCTTCGGCTGTTGGAGGTCCTGACGAACCACGTCCAGATAAAGCATCATGTTAATGTTACTACTTAGCTTCGGCTGTTGGAGGTCCTGACGAACCACGTCCAGATAAAGCATCATGTTAATGTTACTACTTAGCTTCGGCTGTTGGAGGTCCTGACGAACCACGTCCAGATAAAGCATCATGTTAATGTTACTACTTAGCTTCGGCTGTTGGAGGTCCTGACGAACCACGTCCAGATAAAGCATCATGTTAATGTTACTACTTAGCTTCGGCTGGTGGAGGTCCTGACGAACCACGTCCAGATAAAGCATCATGTTAATGTTACTACTTAGCTTCGGCTGTTGGAGGTCCTGACGAACCACGTCCAGATAAAGCATCATGTTAATGTTACTACTTAGCTTCGGCTGTTGGAGGTCCTGTCGAACCACGTCCAGATAAAGCATCATGTTAATGTTACTACTTAGCTTCGGCTGTTGGAGGTCCTGACGAACCACGTCCAGATAAAGCATCATGTTAATGTTACTACTTAGCTCCGGCTGTTGTAGGTCCTGACGAACCACGTCCAGATAAAGCATCATGTTAATGTTACTACTTAGCTCCGGCTGTTGTAGGTCCTGACGAACCACGTCCAGATAAAGCATCATGTTAATGTTACTACTTAGCTTCGGCTGTTGGAGGTCCTGTCGAACCACGACCAGATAAAGCATCATGTTAATGTTACTACTTAGCTTCGGCTGTTGGAGGTCCTGACGAACCACGTCCAGATAAAGCATCATGTTAATGTCACCACTTAGCTTCGGCTGTTGGAGGTCCTGTCGAACCACGTCCACATAAAGCATCATGTTAATGTTACTACTTAGCTCCGGCTGGTGGAGGTCCTGACGAACCATGTCCAGATAAAGCATCATGTTAATGTTACTACTTAGCTTCGGCTGTTGGAGGTCCTGATGAACCACGTCCAGATAAAGCATCATGTTAATGTTACTACTTAGCTTCGGCTGTTGGAGGTCCTGACGAACCACGTCCAGATAAAGCATCATGTTAATGTTACTACTTAGCTTCGGCTGTTGTAGGTCCTGACGAACCACGTCCAGATAAAGCATCATGTTAATGTTGCTACTTAGCTTCGGCTGTTGGAGGTCCTGACGAACCATGTCCAGATAAAGCATCATGTTAATGTTACTACTTAGCTTCGGCTGTTGGAGGTCCTGACGAACCACGTCCAGATAAAGCATCGTGTTAATGTTACTACTTAGCTTCGGCTGTTGTAGGTCCTGACGAACCACGTCCAGATAAAGCATCATGTTAATGTTGCTACTTAGCTTCGGCTGTTGGAGGTCCTGACGAACCACGTCCAGATAAAGCATCATGTTAATGTTACTACTTAGCTTCGGCTGTTGGAGGTCCTGACGAACCACGTCCAGATAAAGCATCATGTTAATGTTACTACTTAGCTTCGGCTGTTGGAGGTCCTGACGAACCACGTCCAGATAAAGCATCATGTTAATGTTACTACTTAGCTTCGGCTGGTGGAGGTCCTGACGAACCACGTCCAGATAAAGCATCATGTTAATGTTACTACTTAGCTTCGGCTGTTGTAGGTCCTGACGAACCACGTCCAGATAAAGCATCATGTTAATGTTACTACTTAGCTTCGGCTGTTGGAGGTCCTGACGAACCACGTCCAGATAAAGCATCATGTTAATGTTACTACTTAGCTTCGGCTGTTGGAGGTCCTGACGAACCACGTCCAGATAAAGCATCATGTTAATGTTACTACTTAGCTTCGGCTGGTGGAGGTCCTGACGAACCACGTCCAGATAAAGCATCATGTTAATGTTACTACTTAGCTTCGGCTGTTGGAGGTCCTGACGAACCACGTCCAGATAAAGCATCATGTTAATGTTACTACTTAGCTTCGGCTGTTGGAGGTCCTGACGAACCACGTCCAGATAAAGCATCATGTTAATGTTACTACTTAGCTTCGGCTGTTGGAGGTCCTGACGAACCACGTCCAGATAAAGCATCATGTTAATGTTACTACTTAGCTCCGGCTGTTGTAGGTCCTGACGAACCACGTCCAGATAAAGCATCATGTTAATGTTACTACTTAGCTCCGGCTGTTGTAGGTCCTGACGAACCACATCCAGATAAAGCATCATGTTAATGTTACTACTTAGCTTCGGCTGTTGGAGGTCCTGTCGAACCACGACCAGATAAAGCATCATGTTAACGTTACTACTTAGCTTCGGCTGTTGGAGGTCCTGACGAACCACGTCCAGATAAAGCATCATGTTAATGTCACCACTTAGCTTCGGCTGTTGGAGGTCCTGTCGAACCACGTCCACATAAAGCATCATGTTAATGTTACTACTTAGCTCCGGCTGGTGGAGGTCCTGACGAACCATGTCCAGATAAAGCATCATGTTAATGTTACTACTTAGCTTCGGCTGTTGGAGGTCCTGATGAACCACGTCCAGATAAAGCATCATGTTAATGTTACTACTTAGCTTCGGCTGTTGGAGGTCCTGACGAACCACGTCCAGATAAAGCATCATGTTAATGTTACTACTTAGCTTCGGCTGTTGGAGGTCCTGACGAACCACGTCCAGATAAAGCATCATGTTAATGTTACTACTTAGCTCCGGCTGTTGGAGGTCCTGACGAACCATGTCCAGATAAAGCATCATGTTAATGTTACTACTTAGCTTCGGCTGTTGGAGGTCCTGACGAACCACGTCCAGATAAAGCATCATGTTAATGTTACTACTTAGCTTCGGCTGTTGTAGGTCCTGACGAACCACGTCCAGATAAATTATCATGTTAATGTTGCTACTTAGCTTCGGCTGTTGGAGGTCCTGACGAACCACGTCCAGATAAAGCATCATGTTAATGTTACTACTTAGCTTCGGCTGTTGGAGGTCCTGACGAACCACGTCCAGATAAAGCATCATGTTAATGTTACTACTTAGCTTCGGCTGTTGGAGGTCCTGACGAACCACGTCCAGATAAAGCATCATGTTAATGTTACTACTTAGCTTCGGCTGGTGGAGGTCCTGACGAACCACGTCCAGATAAAGCATCATGTTAATGTTACTACTTAGCTTCGGCTGTTGTAGGTCCTGACGAACCACGTCCAGATAAAGCATCATGTTAATGTTACTACTTAGCTTCGGCTGTTGGAGGTCCTGACGAACCACGTCCAGATAAAGCATCATGTTAATGTTACTACTTAGCTTCGGCTGTTGGAGGTCCTGACGAACCACGTCCAGATAAAGCATCATGTTAATGTTACTACTTAGCTTCGGCTGGTGGAGGTCCTGACGAACCACGTCCAGATAAAGCATCATGTTAATGTTACTACTTAGCTTCGGCTGTTGGAGGTCCTGACGAACCACGTCCAGATAAAGCATCATGTTAATGTTACTACTTAGCTTCGGCTGTTGGAGGTCCTGACGAACCACGTCCAGATAAAGCATCATGTTAATGTTACTACTTAGCTTCGGCTGTTAGAGGTCCTGACGAACCACGTCCAGATAAAGCATCATGTTAATGTTACTACTTAGCTCCGGCTGTTGTAGGTCCTGACGAACCACGTCCAGATAAAGCATCATGTTAATGTTACTACTTAGCTCCGGCTGTTGTAGGTCCTGACGAACCACGTCCAGATAAAGCATCATGTTAACGTTACTACTTAGCTTCGGCTGTTGGAGGTCCTGACGAACCACGTCCAGATAAAGCATCATGTTAATGTCACCACTTAGCTTCGGCTGTTGGAGGTCCTGTCGAACCACGTCCACATAAAGCATCATGTTAATGTTACTACTTAGCTCCGGCTGGTGGAGGTCCTGACGAACCATGTCCAGATAAAGCATCATGTTAATGTTACTACTTAGCTTCGGCTGTTGGAGGTCCTGATGAACCACGTCCAGATAAAGCATCATGTTAATGTTACTACTTAGCTTCGGCTGTTGGAGGTCCTGACGAACCACGTCCAGATAAAGCATCATGTTAATGTTACTACTTAGCTTCGGCTGTTGTAGGTCCTGACGAACCACGTCCAGATAAAGCATCATGTTAATGTTGCTACTTAGCTTCGGCTGTTGGAGGTCCTGACGAACCATGTCCAGATAAAGCATCATGTTAATGTTACTACTTAGCTTCGGCTGTTGGAGGTCCTGACGAACCACGTCCAGATAAAGCATCATGTTAATGTTACTACTTAGCTTCGGCTGTTGTAGGTCCTGACGAACCACGTCCAGATAAATTATCATGTTAATGTTGCTACTTAGCTTCGGCTGTTGGAGGTCCTGACGAACCACGTCCAGATAAAGCATCATGTTAATGTTACTACTTAGCTTCGGCTGTTGGAGGTCCTGACGAACCACGTCCAGATAAAGCATCATGTTAATGTTACTACTTAGCTTCGGCTGTTGGAGGTCCTGACGAACCACGTCCAGATAAAGCATCATGTTAATGTTACTACTTAGCTTCGGCTGGTGGAGGTCCTGACGAACCACGTCCAGATAAAGCATCATGTTAATGTTACTACTTAGCTTCGGCTGTTGTAGGTCCTGACGAACCACGTCCAGATAAAGCATCATGTTAATGTTACTACTTAGCTTCGGCTGTTGGAGGTCCTGACGAACCACGTCCAGATAAAGCATCATGTTAATGTTACTACTTAGCTTCGGCTGTTGGAGGTCCTGACGAACCACGTCCAGATAAAGCATCATGTTAATGTTACTACTTAGCTTCGGCTGGTGGAGGTCCTGACGAACCACGTCCAGATAAAGCATCATGTTAATGTTACTACTTAGCTTCGGCTGTTGGAGGTCCTGACGAACCACGTCCAGATAAAGCATCATGTTAATGTTACTACTTAGCTTCGGCTGTTGGAGGTCCTGACGAACCACGTCCAGATAAAGCATCATGTTAATGTTACTACTTAGCTTCGGCTGTTAGAGGTCCTGACGAACCACGTCCAGATAAAGATCATGTTAATGTTACTACTTAGCTTCGGCTGTTGGAGGTCCTGACGAACCACGTCCAGATAAAGCATCATGTTAATGTTACTACTTAGCTCCGGCTGTTGTAGGTCCTGACGAACCACGTCCAGATAAAGCATCATGTTAATGTTACTACTTAGCTTCGGCTGTTGGAGGTCCTGTCGAACCACGTCCAGATAAAGCATCATGTTAATGTTACCACTTAGCTTCGGCTGTTGGAGGTCCTGACGAACCACGTCCAGATAAAGCATCATGTTAATGTTACCACTTAGCTTCGGCTGTTGGAGGTCCTGTCGAACCACGTCCACATAAAGCATCATGTTAATGTTACTACTTAGCTCCGGCTGGTGGAGGTCCTGACGAACCATGTCCAGATAAAGCATCATGTTAATGTTACTACTTAGCTTCGGCTGTTGGAGGTCCTGATGAACCACGTCCAGATAAAGCATCATGTTAATGTTACTACTTAGCTTCGGCTGTTGGAGGTCCTGACGAACCACGTCCAGATAAAGCATCATGTTAATGTTACTACTTAGCTTCGGCTGTTGGAGGTCCTGACGAACCACGTCCAGATAAAGCATCATGTTAATGTTACTACTTAGCTTCGGCTGGTGGAGGTCCTGACGAACCACGTCCAGATAAAGCATCATGTTAATGTTACTACTTAGCTTCGGCTGTTGGAGGTCCTGACGAACCATGTCCAGATAAAGCATCATGTTAATGTTACTACTTAGCTTCGGCTGTTGGAGGTCCTGACGAACCACGTCCAGATAAAGCATCATGTTAATGTTACTACTTAGCTTCGGCTGTTGGAGGTCCTGACGAACCACGTCCAGATAAAGCATCATGTTAATGTTACTACTTAGCTCCGGCTGTTGTAGGTCCTGACGAACCACGTCCAGATAAAGCATCATGTTAATGTTACTACTTAGCTCCGGCTGTTGTAGGTCCTGACGAACCACGTCCAGATAAAGCATCATGTTAATGTTACTACTTAGCTTCGGCTGTTGGAGGTCCTGTCGAACCACGTCCAGATAAAGCATCATGTTAATGTTACTACTTAGCTTCGGCTGTTGGAGGTCCTGACGAACCACGTCCAGATAAAGCATCATGTTAATGTTACCACTTAGCTTCGGCTGTTGGAGGTCCTGTCGAACCACGTCCACATAAAGCATCATGTTAATGTTACTACTTAGCTCCGGCTGGTGGAGGTCCTGACGAACCATGTCCAGATAAAGCATCATGTTAATGTTACTACTTAGCTTCGGCTGTTGGAGGTCCTGATGAACCACGTCCAGATAAAGCATCATGTTAATGTTACTACTTAGCTTCGGCTGTTGGAGGTCCTGTCGAACCACGTCCAGATAAAGCATCATGTTAATGTTACTACTTAGCTTCGGCTGTTGGAGGTCCTGACGAACCACGTCCAGATAAAGATCATGTTAATGTTACTACTTAGCTTCGGCTGTTGGAGGTCCTGACGAACCACGTCCAGATAAAGCATCATGTTAATGTTACTACTTAGCTTCGGCTGTTGGAGGTCCTGACGAACCACGTCCAGATAAAGCATCATGTTAATGTTACTACTTAGCTTCGGCTGGTGGAGGTCCTGACGAACCACGTCCAGATAAAGCATCATGTTAATGTTACTACTTAGCTTCGGCTGTTGGAGGTCCTGACGAACCACGTCCAGATAAAGCATCATGTTAATGTTACTACTTAGCTTCGGCTGTTGTAGGTCCTGACGAACCACGTCCAGATAAAGCATCATGTTAATGTTACTACTTAGCTTCGGCTGTTGGAGGTCCTGTCGAACCACGTCCAGATAAAGCATCATGTTAATGTTACTACTTAGCTTCGGCTGTTGGAGGTCCTGACGAACCACGTCCAGATAAAGCATCATGTTAATGTTACTACTTAGCTTCGGCTGTTGGAGGTCCTGACGAACCACGTCCAGATAAAGCATCATGTTAATGTTACTACTTAGCTTCGGCTGGTGGAGGTCCTGACGAACCACGTCCAGATAAAGCATCATGTTAATGTTACTACTTAGCTTCGGCTGTTGGAGGTCCTGACGAACCACGTCCAGATAAAGCATCATGTTAATGTTACTACTTAGCTTCGGCTGTTGTAGGTCCTGACGAACCACGTCCAGATAAAGCATCATGTTAATGTTACTACTTAGCTTCGGCTGTTGGAGGTCCTGTCGAACCACGTCCAGATAAAGCATCATGTTAATGTTACTACTTAGCTTCGGCTGTTGGAGGTCCTGACGAACCACGTCCAGATAAAGCATCATGTTAATGTTACTACTTAGCTTCGGCTGTTGTAGGTCCTGACGAACCACGTCCAGATAAAGCATCATGTTAATGTTACTACTTAGCTTCGGCTGTTGTAGGTCCTGACGAACCACGTCCAGATAAAGCATCATGTTAATGTTACTACTTAGCTTCGGCTGTTGGAGGTCCTGACGAACCACGTCCAGATAAAGCATCATGTTAATGTTACTACTTAGCTTCGGCTGTTGGAGGTCCTGACGAACCACGTCCAGATAAAGCATCATGTTAATGTTACTACTTAGCTTCGCCTGTTGGAGGTCCTGACGAACCACGTCCAGATAAAGCATCATGTTAATGTTACTACTTAGCTTCGGCTGTTGTAGGTCCTGACGAACCACGTCCAGATAAAGCATCATGTTAATGTTACTACTTAGCTTCGGCTGGTGTAGGTCCTGACGAACCACGTCCAGATAAAGCATCATGTTAATGTTACTACTTAGCTTCGGCTGTTGGAGGTCCTGACAAACCACGTCCAGATAAAGCATCATGTTAATGTTACTACTTAGCTTCGGCTGTTGGAGGTCCTGACGAACCACGTCCAGATAAAGCATCATGTTAATGTTACTACTTAGCTCCGGCTGTTGTAGGTCCTGACGAACCACGTCCAGATAAAGCATCATGTTAATGTTACTACTTAGCTTCGGCTGTTGGAGGTCCTGACGAACCATGTCCAGATAAAGCATCATGTTAATGTTACTACTTAGCTTCGGCTGTTGTAGGTCCTGTCGAACCACGTCCAGATAAAGCATCATGTTAATGTTACTACTTAGCTTCGGCTGTTGTAGGTCCTGACGAACCACGTCCAGATAAAGCATCATGTTAATGTTACTACTTAGCTTCGGCTGTTGGAGGTCCTGACGAACCACGTCCAGATAAAGCGTCCGGAGTGAAAAAGTTGAATGAAAAAAAGTTAAGTGAGGAAAAAACTAAGAATGTAAACGGTAATTAAAAATGAAACGAAACACATAGCAACACGTAAACAAGTCTGCAAGGGCCAATTATCTACATATTCTATCTTTTGGGAGGGGCAGAAAACAGTTTTCAACCAGCGATTGAGTTGTGAGATTCTGCTGTAGAGCTCATCACTCCCCCTAACTGGTATGCTAAGCTTGTAGCATCATATCCAAGAAGACTCAAGGCTGTGCTTCAACAGAGTATCTTGTAAAGAGTCTGAATCCTTATGTTAATAAGGCAGTTCTGTTTAAAAAAATTATGAATTTGCAAAAACGTAACAAAATGTGGAAAAAGTCAAGCGGTCTGAATACTTTTTGAATGCACTGTATATAAATGCTATTGGTCAATCTGTTAAAAATGGCCAATTTCATCTATATGCAGATGATACTATTATGTACATAATTACCCAGACTGCTGCTGACCTGGCTGTGACAAGGCTACATGTACGTATCTACCCAGACTGAATTACCCAGACTGCTGCTGACCTGGCTGTGACAAGGCTACATGTACGTAATTACCCAGACTGCTGCTGACCTGGCTGTGACAAGGCTACATGTACGTAATTACCCAGACTGCTGCTGACCTGGCTGTGACAAGGCTACATGTACGTAATTACCCAGACTGAATTACCCAGACTGCTGCTGACCTGGCTGTGACAAGGCTACATGTACGTAATTACCCAGACCGCTTCTGACCTGGCTGTGGCAAGGCTACATGTACGTATCAACCCAGACTGCTGCTGACCTGGCTGTGACAAGGCTACATGTTCCTTAATTACCCAGACCGCTGCTGACCTGGCTGTGACAAGGCTACATGTATGTATCAACCCAGACTGCTGCTGACCTGGCTGTGGCAAGGCTACATGTACGTATCAACCCAGACTGCTGCTGACCTGGCTGTGACAAGGCTACATGTTCCTTAATTACCCAGACTGCTGCTGACCTGGCTGTGACAAGGCTACATGTTCCTTAATTACCCAGACTGCTGCTGACCTGGCTGTGACAAGGCTACATGTACGTATCAACCCAGACTGCTGCTGACCTGGCTGTGACAAGGCTACATGTTCCTTAATTACCCAGACTGCTGCTGACCTGGCTGTGACAAGGCTATAGTCTCGGTTGTGCAGGAAACCCTTACTGAGGGTTTCAACAGATTATATTAAGAACATAACCTACCCAACCCTGCACATCCTACAGCCTTTCTCACATTGTCCTCATATGTCCCTAAGAAAATGCTTTACATGTCTTCAAGCACCACCTTCACATGATTAGTGTTAAATGAGCGTACGCACAGACAGTTACACAATGAGTCTCATCTGACACGTGGTACAGGACAGGCCTCTTCAAGGACCTCTTTGTTTGGCTTCCCCCACCTCCACAGCCCCCAGGGTGACCAGCAAACATAGACATGTAATGGTTCTATGTAGATGAGGCACGAGACAAAGTGCATTTTTCAATAAAACGAGTGTAATAAAACATCTACAGATCATTATCTCTGTACCATTTACCCATCCCTAACATTCCTAATAATAACAGATCATTATCTCTGTACCATTTACCCATCCCTAACATTCCTAATAATAACAGATCATTATCTCTGTACCATTTACCCATCCCTAACATTCCTAATAATAACAGATTGTTATCTCTGTACCATTTACCCATCCCTAACATTCTTAATAATAACAGATTATTATCTCTGTACCATTTACCCATCCCTAACATTCCTAATAATAACAGAGCTTTATCTCTGTACCATTTACCCATCCCTAACATTCCTAATAATAACAGATTATTATCTCTGTACCATTTATCCATCCCTAACATTCCTAATAATAACAGAGCTTTATCTCTGTACCATTTACCCATCCCTAACATTCCTAATAATAACAGATCTTTATCTCTGTACCATTTACCCATCCCCAACATTCCTAATAATAACAGATTATTATCTCTATACCATTTACCCATCCCTAACATTAATAATAATAACAGATCATTATCTCTGTACCATTTACCCATCCCTAACATTCCTAATAATAACAGATCTTTATCTCTGTACCATTTACCCATCCCTAACATTCCTAATAATAACAGATTATTATCTCTGTACCATTTACCCATCCCTAACATTAATAATAATAACAGATCATTATCTCTGTACCATTTACCCATCCCTAACATTCCTAATAATAACAGATTATTATCTCTGTACCATTTACCCATCCCTAACATTCCTAATAATAACAGATCTTTATCTCTATACCATTTACCCATCCCTAACATTCCTAATATTAACAGATCATTATCTCTGTACCATTTACCCATCCCTAACATTCCTAATATTAACAATGACAACAGATATATAGGTATGGATAGGCTAGTCTTCTCCACAGTGAATTTAATTCAAAATAACGTGAAAACTCCTCCCTCTCCTTGCCCTTATCTCTCCATTACCCCCTCCCCCTCCCACTGGAGTGAACCCCCTGCACCCTGTTCATTACCCCCCCCCCCCTCCCCCCCACCCCCAGCCTCATTACCGCATGAGGATTACAACTGCAGGACCACAAGATGGAGGAAGACTGAAGATTGGAGACTGGAAGCCTTTCACAGGCTAACGCAATTATCATTTGCAGCAGTGTGCCACTCAGACAAACACATACAACGTGTGTATATGCTTTACACACAGTAGCACACACATTATTTCATAAGACATAGACTTATTCATTCATACCAAATTTCTTAATTAGCTATTAAATGAAGAAACAAATGAGGCAGCTACAAACGCTGATAAGAAACATCTTATACTTTATCACAGGAGATAAGCAAATGGGATATACTGTATTGCTCTGTGGGAAGAATTCATGTGTTACTTATTCTGATAAATGTCTGATATTATTCCTAACATACCGGGTATACATTTTTTTGTGTACTGTAAAATCATGAAAATTATGTATAATTTCATAACTTATATATTGTAAATTACAGTATGTAAGCATGATTCCTTATGGGATAAACATAACCTACCCTGGTCTGTAATTTCACAATATCTCTTTTTCACAACATACATGTACAAGAAGGGTAATTACTACTAAACAGAACCCAGTATCTTACTGACAGGCATAACTCATGTTGAATAACGTCTACAGACAGGGCACCTCAGGAGAAACCCACCTCCCTTCTCTCTCATCTTCACATCAACCTTTGAGGTTGTCGCTTTCACCGTCATTGAGAGCAGCCCATTGTCCGGGAGACCAGTCCCTGACAAACGTCCACTATAGGGTGATTAATGTCACAGAGAATGGTGCCACAGGGGGCTGTCCGTGGGTTAAACACTTCACATACACATTGTTACTACTTCATGTGACTAGTTAAGTGATCTGTGATTCCATCCTCATTCTCTACAATCTGTGACCATGTGTGTGTGTGTGTGTGTGTGTGTGGGGGGGGGGGGGGGGGGGGGGGGGAGTTCAAAGGGTTCATCCTCTGCTTGAAGCAGTGAGTTTTCTAGGCATCAGATAATCATTTAGAATGTAGGCAGTTGATGTGTAGTCATGGTGGTCTGAGGATCCAATCCCACTAGCTGCTCGATCAGACTCTTTTCAAGAAACCAATTGAAATCATCACCACGTTAAATATTTAAATTGACTACGTACAGTGACAGTTCTACAGTGAACCAGTTCATTTGAATTTCCATCCATAAGCTCATCTTCACCATCTCCAGAGCAACCAGACATCCAATAAAGTCTCATTAGGTCAGCAATTTTTTTTTTTCAACAACCAGTTAGCATTGTCGTAAAAATGTTCATTTGCACCGAACTCTGTTTTCTATTAGAGTTTCCCAGACTTTCACACAGCGAGCACCTGACCCACTTTGAGAGAATGAAGCCCCCCCCCCCCCCCCTACAGCTCAGCTCTCTGTGAACCCATCCGACCCAGAATCTACAATCCAAAATAAACCCATTCACTGTGCAACAGTCCCCCCACAACCCCCCTTCAGAGCCAGCCATTGAGACTCACTGGCCGTGAAACAAGATTGGGGAGTGAAGTGGCGGGAATCCTGTAGGAAGAGAGAGAGAGCTATGAGAACCATCCACCCTCCCGCCACGAGGCCCCTCCCCCAGCTCTCCCAGTCCCTGGGGAGTGGGGACTGGGGAGTGCTGAGAGGCAGGCGCGCCGTGCCACGGCCCCCTCAACCTCCCAGGGGCAGCGTGGAGGAAAGGTCATCCCTGTTGGTTCTGTTATCCTCATTGCACTCTCTGGGTTGCCGGTGTCTCAGCATGACCTCAGCATTTCCTCAACACAACAAAGATCAGGTTTATCAGCTCCACTGTACCCAGAGGGCTCCTCTCTCTCTCTCTCTCTCTCAATTCAATTCAATTTTCAATTCAAGGGCTTTATTGGCATGGGAAACATGTGTTAACATTGCCAAAGCAAGTGAGGTAGACAACATACAAAGTGAATATATAAAGTGAAAAACAACAAAAATTAACAGTAAACATTACACATACAGAGGTTTCAAAACAGTAAAGACATTACAAATGTCATATTATATATATATATATATACAGTGTTTTAACAATGTACAAATGGTTAAAGGACACAAGATAAAATAAATAAGCATAAATATGGGTTGTATTTACAATGGTGTTTGTTCTTCACTTCTCTCTCTCTCTCTTCTTCTTCTCTCTTCTTCCCCAAGGTCACAGCCCCAACCCAGCCCCACGAGGGCAGACTGTTAGAACCTCTCATGTGATTGATTAGGACATTAATGGAGAACAGAGGAATGCGGGAGGAAATGCTTCCCCATCTCAGCACCATTCATTAGCAACAAGTGAACACACATTAAACACTCTAAAAGCAATATCGGGGTTTATGTAAGGCTCTTGTTGCTTGAGTTGTGTACAACAAAGTGTGAGAGAGAAAGGCTCCCCCATTTCCAGTCTAACGGAGGAGATTCAATAAGAGAATAAGAGAATAAGAGAATAAGAGAGACGATAATTCAAACTCTCTCTTACTATTTCCAGAGGGTCTCTTGTTGGATGAAAAATAAATGGCGCCTTAGTCAATGTGATGTGTTTTTTTTATTTTTTTCAGGACTGAAACTGTAGTTAAAGGGAAATGTATTTATTTATTTTTTATGTAACTGTATAGCTCAGTGAGTTGGAAAACATGGTGAATAGATCCCTATCCACTGAACTGTAGGAGGGTAGGATTACACATGAACTCATGTACATCAGCCTCTTACCTGAGATGAACAATTATAACATACTGGAACAGTACTACTGCACATTCTTTCGAGACATCTTTGTTGCGTTAAAATGTCTAAAAGAATGTCTGGAATGATTTCTAAAGTAGAAGTGTGGAACAAAAGCCATTTCTGCATCTTTTGAATTCCCTACTGCATGTGTGAATCACGGTGGTAATCCAAACGCTGGAATTGCCTTTGAAAAAAACCTGTCCAGCCCACTTTTCCCTCCCTTTTTCCAAGGTCTTTGTGTCTCTGTGAACTTGCTGGCCTTGGATCTAATACAAAGCCTGCTGCGAAGAATGGTCCAAGATATCTTCTGCAGCCACTGCTGCCACACACCACTCCTTTCAGAGAGTTAGAACCACCAATCTTCAATCTCAGCAGGCCTTCCTTTGTAACCTAGCCTACACTCCATTAATAAATATCCAGATTTTAATTTATTGGTCATGAAATTAACATCATAGTTTTTTTGTTACTAAAGTACTGTTTATTGTTACTGACATAAGCTCTGTGTCACTATTATATATATATATAATGTATATATATTGTTTATTGTATCAACATTTCATTCTCATGATAGCAGTAATAATTTGGATTTATAGAAGAGTGAATTATTTTGGTGGTAGTATAGCTATAGATCCAATATTCAAAGATAACAAACATACAAGGGCCCTGTGTATTTTCTGTTAATGAGCTTTCAAATGACTGTCACAGACTTTGTTTGCTGAAATGAATGCACAGTTGCAGACAAGGGCCACTTTGAGTGGTTTAAAGAGGTCGTAAATAGAAGCTTCTTGTGAAAACTTCCCAGTTCACTTCCTTGGCTGTGACCCTGTTGAATCCCACCCACAATGCCTTGTTGGAATGCCTGATGGGTGGGCGGAACTATGCTGCCGGCAGCATTCCATGGTTGAGATTCCGGCAGACAGGCAGGCAGCTCTGAGAGATGAAAGGTGGAGGGGGAGTTGCTTCTGGGCTGGGTTACACACATCTTCCCATGGTCTCTCTGGACACGGGACCACACCAGGCCCCACACGCACACACATTGGGGAGAATACGGTCACTACCCATTACTGGTGATGTGGGGTTCCCATAAAACTAGACAAGAGGATGAAATTGGGGTCATAGTGAATTTAGAAGCATGTGGTGAAGGCTATGAGGTTATGGAGTATCTTGTAGTGCACAGGACTACTGGGGATCTTTGTCCGTCTGTCTATTGGAATGGCACTTTGAATCAAACAAAACCTTGCACTGTAGCATACTAATCCGCTTGACAACATTAAGTTTGGGAAGAAGCTTTTTGAGAAGGAGCTTTTAGAAAAAGGCTCTTGTACATAGCTTTCATGAAGCTCAGCAGATTCCATTTTTTTTTCTCATTTAGCTGACGCTCTTATTCAGAGCGACTTACAGTTCGATTAAGTTCAGTTGGTGTCCTAAAATACAAAATGACATCAGAATCTGAAAGCTGTTATTTTTTTAAACCCTCAGAGAACAAGCAGAGGAGAAACATGTTGGGTTTGTGGGGGAGGGGGCTCCTGCACGTGGGGCGACCATGTGGCTCCTCCCCTCTAAAGAGCATGGCTGCAGACACGAGGAGACTTTCAGAAGCTCAGGGACAAAGACAACCTCTCCAGAAAAGGCAGGCCTCACAAAAGGGTCATTTTTACATTCAGACAGAATAGAAAATCATCCTTAACATTACACATTTTTAGGATTGTTGTTTGTATAATCATGATAGATTAGTAGAAGGGTGTCTTGTGATTTGCTGTGTACTGGCTAACTTGGAGACAGTCTCATAAACTACAGTGTGTGGACCATTCATCCTCAGTGGACTTTCCCTGCTATTGTCTTCACTCACAAGGTGAAAAAAGTTTTGTGAAACTGAATATGACACCAGCTGAAGTTGATATACATTCATGGCCATCAATGCCTTAATTTACACCTACTAATTGATGTTTATAGTCAAAACCCTGTACTATTCCATGTAAATAAACATTTGTTCTTAACTGACTTGCCTAGTTAAATAAAGGTAAAATATTCCCAGCACCAGGCTGGGAAGACTGAATCTGCAATAGGTAAGCAGCTTGGTTTGAAGAAATCAACTGTGGGAGCAATTATTAGGAAATGGAAGACATACAAGACCACTGATAATCTCCCTCGATCTGGGGCTCCACGCAAGATCTCACCCCGTGGGGTCAAAATTATCACAAGAACGGTGAGCAAAAATCCCAGAACCACACGGGGGGACCTAGTGAATGATCTGCAGAGAGCTGGGACCAAAGTAATAAAGCCTACCATCAGTAGCACACTACGCCGCCAGGGACTCAAATCCTGCAGTGCCAGACGTGTTCCCCTGCTTAAGCCAGTACATGTCCAGGCCCGTCTGAAGTTTGCTAGAGAGCATTTGGATGATCCAGAAGAAGATTGGGAGAATATCATATGGTCAGATGAAACCAAAATATAACTTTTTGGTAAAAACTCAACTCGTCGTGTTTGGAGGACAAAGAATACTGAGTTGAATCCAAAGAACACCATACCTACTGTGAAGCATGGGGGTGGAAACATCATGCTTTGGGGCTGTTTTTCTGCAAAGGGACCAGGACGACTGATCCGTGTAAAGGAAAGAATGAATGGGGCCATGTATTGTGAGATTTTGAGTAAAAACCTCCTTCCATCAGCAAGGGCATTGAAGATGAAACGTGGCTGGGTCTTTCAGCATGACAATGATCCCAAACACACTGCCCGGGCAACAAAGGAGTGGCTTCGTAAGAAGCATTTCAAGGTCCTGGAGTGGCCTAGCCAGTCTCCAGATCTCAACCCCATAGAAAATCTTTGGAGGGAGTTGAAAGTCCGTGTTGCCCAGCAACAGCCCCAAAACATCACTGCTCTAGAGGAGATCTGCATGGAGGAATGGGCCAAAATACCAGCAACAGTGTGTGAAAACCTTGTGAAGACTTACAGAAAACATTTGACCTCTGTCATTGCCAACAAAGGGTATATAACAAAGTATTGAGATAAACTTTTGTTATTGACCAAATACTTTTTTTCCACCATAATTTGCAGCACTGGGTTAACCTGGTGCCAACGTAGAATTATTATACAATAGGCCTCCCGGGTGGCGCAGTGGTTAAGGGTGCTGTACTGCAGCGCCAACTGTGCCATCAGAGTCCCTGGGTTCGCGCCCAGGCTCTGTTGTAACCGGCCGCGACCGGGAGGTCCGTGGGGCGACGCACAATTGGCCTAGCGTCGCCCAGGTTAGGGAGGGCTTGGTCGGTAGGGGTGTCCTTGTCTCATCGCGCACCAGTGACTCCTGTGGCTGGCTGGGCGCAGTGTACGCTAGCCAAGGTGGCCAGGTGCACGGTGTTTCCTCCGGCGCATTGGTGCGGCTGGCTTCCGGGTTGGATGTGCGCTGTGTTAAAGAAGCAGCGGCTTGGTTGGTTGTGTATCGGAGGACGCATGACTTTCAACCTTCGTCTCTCCCGAGCCCATATGGGAGTTGTAGCGATGAGACAAGATAGTAGCTACTACAACAATTGGATACTACGAAATTGGGGAGAAAAAGGGGTAAAATACAAAAAAAAAGAATTATTATACAATCAAAAATGTTAAAAAGGTATCTTCTTCATTGTGAATGTTTAGTTAATTGAACACCCTTGTGCATTTCTGTTATGGGTTCTGTA
The DNA here is from genome assembly GCF_057628025.1 of Oncorhynchus mykiss. NCBI lineage: Eukaryota > Metazoa > Chordata > Actinopteri > Salmoniformes > Salmonidae > Oncorhynchus > Oncorhynchus mykiss. Next base: position 70,049,292 of record NC_143037.1, on the reverse strand, counting down.
TGTATGCACAATTAACTAAACAATCACAATGATTGAGGAGAAGATACATTCTTAACATTTTTGATTGTATAATAATTCTACGTTGGCACCAGGTTAACCCAGTACTGTAGGCTACATTTTAAAAAAAAACCAACGTTTGGGATGTCCATATTCCAGATGAAATGAATGATGCTAGTCTGACGTCAGACACAGGAACCCACACTACCCCATGGCATGCTGACTCCAGCTCTGACATCACAAAGCACGCACGCACACACTCCCACCCAACCCCAGACCTTCATTGTCACATGTATTATGATGACTTACTATACAGACCAGAGATTTCACCACTATCATTGTGTATCCACTACATTCTTTTGTATCATTATATAAGGTCTAATGTCGGGGGCACACAAGATGAGAAGAATGCTCAACGTAATGTGTGTGTATGTGTGTGTGGGTGTGTGTCTGTGTGTGTGTGTATGAATGCGTGCATGTGTGTGTGTGTGTGTATGTATTACGTTGAAGTAGAGTGTGTGTGTGGATATATTTAGGATGGTTCCTATGCAGTGGCACTCTGCACTGCAGGGTCTGGCTTCAAGCCCAACTCCTCTGTTACCTTGGAAACGTGCTGCAGCCTGGCATCAGAGGGGAGCAACCTAATTTAAGCATTTTTGGCCTCGCCCTTGTGACTGAGTCTGGCTCTCCAAAACACGTCACAGAAAACTGCCTTTTCAAGCACGTTACTACACAGCAAATCCTACTGGTACTGCTCTGGTTTGCTTACAACTCAAAATATATTGCATTATTTCATTGTAGTGGATCAATTCAACAAACCAATTATTTGATAATTTCCTTCTATTTCAATCATTTTCCACCCCTAACCCCTTATACCTAAAATGGAATTTGTTATTTTATCATTACATTTTAGTAATTTAGCCCATGGGGGTACATTGGAAATGAGTTGCCAGAGTATTGCATGGTGGAACAGACTTCTATCTAAAGAGACCACTGACTTGGAGAAGACCACATTTAACATTGTATTTTATAGCGGAGAAGGAACTTCTGTCTCCACCAAAACACCCCAGTTCTCAGTGCAGAACAAGATGGTAGCCTAGTGGTTAAGAGCAGTTAAGAGTGTTGGGCCAGTAGCTCCAAGGAGCTCCAAGGAGCTGTGGATGTGGATTAAGGCAACCCCCCGCACCTCTCTGATTCAGAGGAGTTGGGTTGAATGCAGAGACACATTTCAGTTGAACGGATTCAGTTGTACAACTGACTAGGTATCCCCTTCCATTATCAGTGTTAAAGATACTGAGTTTACAAACGTTCATAGTTCATAGTTCAATTAAGCCCCATGGCAAAATGTATAGTCAGCATGAGTTCCTAGAAAGGAATGTGATCTGTTCTATTGCTAGATAGGAAGCACATTGCTGACCTTTAAAACAACAGTCACTGCTGTAGCCACTGAATGAGTGATAAGAAGCGTTTCATAAGGCCCCTGGTGTTTTCCCCAATAGCCACTTCCCCTCTCCACACCAAGACAAAGAAAGAGTGGATCGAATCATATCATATTCTCAATAAGTCTGCTATTAAAATGTTTTAAAAAAAATTAAAATTAGAACAATTATGTTACGTTAATGGGTTGTATTTTGTAAAGGGGTGCCGACAAATCAGACCTGACTACAGGCTCCACTCTGGTGCCTCTTGTTGTTGGATGATCTGTTAGCTCCCCCTACTGGCTACATTCTACATTCCACAGAACCACACACTTTCACAAACCATTTGTGCAAATACTTTTTTTCTTGTTCTCACAAATGTTTGACAGAGGAAATACTACTGAAATGTATGCTGGTCTTTGGTTTGATGAATAGACTATGAATAACAAAATAGCCACACAAAATAAGAGACTATGAGAAAACAGGCGGACCCTTAAGTAACGGACTCCAGGACTTCCTCTTGTTAAGACAACCCCTCATATTTCACTTTCAAATGAGCATCCCCCTTCCTGTTTTTTCAATGTCTCTCTCTCTCTCACACACAGGCACGCACACACACACACACACATGCACGCACGCACGCACGCACACACACACAGACACAGACACACACACACACACACACACACACGGAATGTCAGTACAGGTCCACTATAAGAAATTAGTGTTGCGAGGGGAAATTGTCCAGATCTGAGCCTCCCATAAAGCTGTCACTTCACAATCCATGTGTCAGCAAACTGAATGACTATCTTTGTCAGGGAGGTGGGACACAGAGCTTCAGTCTGTACCTTTTATCCTCATGTCAGAGGACACATTTAGGGACTCAGTCTTTACCTTTTAATCAATCTAAAAGGTTCTTTGTAGGTCATTTTGAAGAACCACACACTAACAATTAGGGAATCAACAAGGGTTCTTCTAAGATCCTCACAGTTCTTTGAAGAACCTTAGGGTTCTTGATGATGAAAATGGCACCCAAAAAGGTTCTTCCAAGAACCCCATAGGAGGTGGGGTTCATCGAGGAACCTCCTTCGTTGGTGGGGGCTCTTGCAGGAACCTAACTGCCCAACTGAAACATTTGGATTTGAAAGGACAGCAGGTGCAGGCACTTAACTGAAAAATGTAAAGATCTCAACTTAAGGTTTGTCCCTATTATGATCTAAATGGATTTCTGATGACACCATCTATCTATTCATATTTGTGTAAATCTTTTTAAAACAGAAAATGGACACAACTCAATGGAAATCATTCAACAAAGAGGTAAGACTATGTACTGGAGGCTATAATAATATGTTAAAGGCTAGCTGAACTGCACACATTTTTGTCTGTCTGCAGGTATACAGACAAGGAGGCATACAAAGTTATGTCAGTAGGTATTGGTATGTTATGGAGATCACATGAACCATCCTCCTCCCTTACCTCTTCAATGAAAATCCAACAGGCCTTTACACTTTGGACAAGGTATGTCCATAATACAGTTTTTTTCATTCATATTTACCACAAAAACCAAGGTATGAATATTGTCTATCTAAGGCGTGAACGGGGAAGGGTACAGCCACGGGAACAATGGGGATCCCTAAACTATGGGCTAATGCTCTATCAATAAAATTCTGTTGCCTCGATCCCCAGAGGAACCAACCCGGCACCGACTGGCAGAGTAACCTCTGCGGCCACAGATTGTGCACGAGCTGGAACCCCCTCCGGTCTCCCTGAGCACTGCCCCTCCCAGCTCCATGGGTATTGGAGAGGGGGTGCGGGAGGGAACAACCAGACCCTGATCTCTCACTCACAGTTGCACAAGAAGAGCTGTGAGCAAACCACGGCCCAAAACACTCAACTACATTTTAATTATCACCAAAAGAGCAGAGAACAAAAACTTTTTCTGAAATGTAAAGAACCATTGACGAGCTCAAAGGGTTATTTGAGTCATTATGGATCCACATAGAACCATCACCCTTCCCAAAGAACCCTTCAGGATCCCTCATTTTTTTGAGTATGCCTATAACAAAAAATAATAAACACATAAGCCTACTGCAGGGGTGGAAAGTATTGAAATATCCTACTCGAGTAAAAGTACATTCACTTTAATGACATTTAAAATGACTACTATTAAAACTACTGACATTGATAATTAGCTAATTTCCCTAAGGTTACCAGAACGTTGTTAAACATGATCTTTTCCATGCATTACATTTTTTAAAAGAAGAGAGAAATGAATGTACAGTACGAACTAAGTTCACTTATATAACGTTGCAACAAGGCACGTCTGTATGTAAAAAAATACATATTTTGTTGTAAAAAAATATACTATTAACATTTGAAAATAAATTGAACATTCAAAGCAATTAAAACATATTGATTCATTAAAAAGCAATACAAAATAAAGTGCATAAACAATAAAGCTGCCAGAATTCAATATACTATACTTCTGACTCCAGAAATAAACATCTTTCTTAGCCTTCATTTATCCCTCTTTTACTTGTCCATAGGACTGGTTAGTGGTTAGAGCGTTGGGCCTGGAACTGAAAGGTTGCTGGATCAAATCCCAGGGTAAAAAATATGTCGTTCTGCCCTTGAGAAAGGCAGTTAACCCATGATTCCCCGGGCACTGAAGACGTAGATGTGGATTAAGGAAACCCCACACCTCTCTAATTCAGAGGGGTTGGATTAAATGCATAAGACACATTTCAGTTGAATGCATTCAGTTGTATAACTGACTAGGTAACTCTGTTTCTTATTCACACTCTTTCCCTTACTTTGACACTCATTCCCTCACAAACTCCATCACCAGGAACGGAAAAAGTACTGTAATATCCAACTCAAGTAGAAGTGAAAATGACTAACTGAAAAAAAAAATAATGCTTATGGCTAAATCGATTCAGGGCATGGAATCTTGACATAAGCAGGTAAGCTAATAGTTGACAGATAGTGGAAAGGATGCTCAATGCCTAATCCTCTAATTTGATCAAAGGTAAGTAGTCTAGCTGTTTTATCCAACGCATGTAAATTGATTCATTAACCAAAACTGAGAAGGTTTGAACCACTCTATGATGAATTTGAACTTGGACAATGATCCCTATGATACGCTAGTAGGCTTATCCAACTGTGTTGATGGGTCAGAGAATGGATCTACAACCATAAAGAAAATGAGAACTAGACAAGTTAAAAGCTGCATACAGGAGCTTGTAAAACGTCACTTTATTCTCAAGAGAAGCAACCCCCATCCCAGTCAGTTCACGTGACAGATAGGAATTTATATTGTTGGCACAGGTCAGACATAGGTCATCAGCTCCAATTTCCACTCAAAATGCAAATAATCAGAAAGTCCTGTATTGATAAATCAACTTGAATTCAGAGGTTGATGTAAAATACGCTAGTAAATGTACATTTGTGTACCTCCATTTAACATGATATGTTATGTTCTCCAATTCAAATGATATGTTACGAATTGGAACGGCCAGGTTGGGTAAATAGCCTGCCCACACACCTGTCATGTGAAATGGGTTTGTTAAGTGGAAAAATGTACCTGTGAACAATCTTATGATCAAGTTGTGTTTACCCTTTTTCACAGGGCCAGATGATAATCCCTTTAAAAGTGTCCATACCATCACAGATCTTATGCGTAGTTCTGCGTGGACTTATTAAAGGCCTACAGCAGATGAAGCATCTTGTTTGCTGTATCAAATTTCTGTTGTTATTCGGGGCGGCAGGGTAGCCTAGTAGTTAGAGCGTTGGACTAGTAACCGGAAGGTTGCAAGTTCAAACCCCCGAGCTGACAAGGTACAAATCTGTCGTTCTGCCCATGAACAGGCAGTTAATTAACCCAGGCAGTTCCTAGGCTGTCATTGAAAATGAGAATTTGTTCTTAACTGACTTGCCTGGTAAAATGCAGTATTCAAGAAAAGCACGCCAACGGCTCCCATGGGAATCATATCACTGCATACTTCAAGTCAGGAACAGGTTCAAATCAAGGGCCTTGAAAAGAAGTTTAACATGGTTATCCAACTATTGAATTATATTCATCAAGTCCTTCATTGAGAACATTTAACATTCTGGATATGATCCCATAGTTAGCATAAGTTTACAACTGTCAGAGGCTCCATTCATATGTTTTGCTTCAAAATACACTAATATGTCTTCAGTTGCTGCTGTGGAGATTAACAATTCAGAGAAAGGTTAGTTTCACTAGATGGCAGCATTTTACCTCCAATCTGACGCCGCCTGTCTGACATTCCAGTGAAGGGAAGTCTTAATACTACAGCAGACATTCTAGACGTTTCTGTGTTTCCAACTTTGTGGTAACAGTTTGGGGAAGGCCATTTCCTGTTTCAGAATGACAATGCCCGTGTGCACAAAGAGAGGTCCATACAGAAATGGTTTGTCGAGATCAGTGTGGAAGAACTTGACTGGCCTACACAGAGCCCTGATCTCAACCCCATCAAACATCTTTGGGACAAATTGGAAGTCCGACTGCGAGCCAGGCCTGATCACCCAACGTCAGCGCCTGACCTCACTAATATACTTGTGGCTAAATGGAAGCAAGGCACCACAGAAATGTTCCAACATCTAGTGGGAAGCCTTCCCAGACGAGTGGAGGCTATTACAGCAGCAAAGGGGGGACCAACTCCCTATTAACACTACAGCATGCCTATTGTTGGGGCCTTGGTAGTGGTGAGGGTTGGGGCCTTGGGGGGGTTGGGGCCTTAATACATATTTTCTCCCATCAGCAGGTGTCCTGGAAAGGGTGTGAGTGTGTGGTTTGAGATGAATTATTTCATTCTCTGAATAGAGAGACACCCAATTACCCTAAGACCTGTTACCCAGTACATTAGTCTATATTCTCCTCTGAAGAATCATGTTCTGTATAGGTAAACTCAATAGGAATGTTAAACTATATCTTTCTATAAGACTAATGTCCAGAATAGCTGGGAGATATGAACCTTTAGTGAAATGCCTGATTCCAGCAGCGTTGACCTAAATGTCTTTCTATATCACTCCATAATTCCATTTCTTACAGACTTTTGGGACGGTCCCTTGAGGGACACCGGCGGCCAGGAACTCTGTCCTACCATTTCAAAGATCGAAAACATGACAGTCTTGGTCCACCTTGACACCCAAATGTGATAAGCTGTTAGACACTCCACAATGTACCTAAATCACATAGGTTTCAAACCACTTGTCATGGCCTACAAGGAGCTATTATGGATACTGCTGATAAAATAACAATACAGTTCAATTCTATTTAAATTACTGTATATAACAATTGTGAAGACAAATAATATTCAGTACTTGATTAGGTAAATACACTGAGAAGAAAACCTACAATCAGGAAGTCACACTGAAATACACATACCGTTAAACACAGCTCAACACAACTCAACCTAACCCATCACAACTCAACACAACCCAACACAGCTTAACACAACTCAACACAACTCAACACAACTCAACACAACACAACACAACACAACACAACACAGCTTAACACAACTCAACACAACTCAACACAGCTTAACACAACTCAACACAACTCAACACAACTCAACACAACACAACACAACACAACACAACACAGCTTAACACAACTCAACACAACTCAACACAGCTCAACACAACTCAACACAACTCAACACAACTCAACACAACACAACACAACACAACACAACACAGCTTAACACAACTCAACACAACTCAACACAGCTCAACACAACTCAATCTAACCCATCACAACTCAACACAACCCAACACAGCTTAACACAACTCAACACAACTCAACACAGCTCAACACAACTTAACACAACTCAACACAACTCAACACAACTTAACACAACTCAACACAACTCAACACAACTCAACACAACACAACACAACACAACACAACACAGCTTAACACAACTCAACACAACTCAACACAGCTCAACACAACTCAATCTAACCCATCACAACTCAACACAACCCAACACAGCTTAACACAACTCAACACAACTCAACACAGCTCAACACAACTCAATCTAACCCATCACAACCCAACACAACTGAACATCCCAACACATCTCAGCCCAACACAGGTTGACCCATTGCAAACCGTTCTAAAAAACAGTTTTTGTTTAGTCATTATGACATATTGTGTGTAGATTGATGAGGAAACATTTTTTTTTAAAATTAATTTTAGAATTAGGATATAACGTAACAAAATGTGGAAAAAAGGGGAAGGGGTCTGAATACTTTACGAATACACTGTACATACTGCTTGAGTACATTCACGGCTGGCACTTTGGGCTCTGCAGATAAGCCCCGTATTACACTGGACCTGGACCCATCTCAGCCAGGACAACCAGGGGTGACCCCAGCTGGCCAAAAGCCAACAGAAAGCTGGTTGCAACAGACTGGATCTGTCACCAGTAGATATATGGTTTAACACATTAGAGGTTTTGGATCTGCTTTATATCCTGCAATAAGATAAAGGATTCCGTGCTGAGTTATTATCAGTTTCCTTCATGTCAGCAGTGACAGCTAAACCACACTTACACAGTAAGGTAATCTAGTCAGAACATCAGTTCAAGCACATGTGGTCTGTTCAATGAGTACATTCTCAGAGTGCTTACGTCGGCTTGGTTACAGAGCAATGAGAACCTAAATACATGTGGTTGAAAGTGTGTGTGTGTGGGGGGAGGGGGTTGCGGCGTCAACTGTAAAATGGAAAAGGGGCCCACCCTAAACACCTGTTTTGCTCTCAAATCATTTATACAAATAAATATTTTCTTATTGAAAGAAATATCAGGCAACAACTTTTTATCCTATAACATGTGTGACTGGCGAGTGCTGATACAGGGCTAATACAGTATAGTCTCTTCACTGTGTGTGACTGAGACTGATACAGGGCTAATACAGTATAGTCTCTTCACTGTGTGTGACTGAGACTGATACAGGGCTAATACAGTATAGTCTCTTCACTGTGTGTGACTGAGACTGATATAGGGCTAATACAGTATACTCTCTTCACTGTGTGTGACTGAGACTGATACAGGGCTAATACAGTATACTCTCTTCACTGTGTGTGACTGAGACTGATACAGGGCTAATACAGTATACTCTCTTCACTGTGTGTGACTGAGACTGATACAGGGCTAATACAGTATACTCTCTTCACTGTGTGTGACTGAGACTGATACAGGGCTAATACAGTATAGTCTCTTCACTGTGATCAAGTCTTTACTAAAGTTAAGCATGACTGTATTGTTAAACGTGCCAATGTGTCCTTTTACTGTCCTGTGAGCATGGAGCACATTGAGAGGTTATAGTGGTGTGAGCACATGTACCCTTGGTTCCCCCGAGGAGTTATATTGGTGTGTATTTAGCTTGTGTGTGTGTGTGTGTGTGTGTGTGTGTGTGTGTGTGTGTGTGTGTGTGTGTGTGTGTGTGTGTTTGGGCATTCAGAAGTGGTCTCTGTAGTAGCTGTAGCCCTCCTCTCTCCCTGGTCCAGTCAGCCAGCCACACGGCTCTCTGATCCACAGCACAGCTGCAGTAGGGTGAGGGAAGAACGGAGGGACACTCAGCCAGCCACACGGCTCTCTGATCCACAGCACGGCTGCAGTAAGGTGAGGGAAGAACGGAGGGGCACTCAGCCAGCCAAACGGCTCTCTGATCCACAGCACAGCTGCAGTAGGGTGAGGGAAGAACGGAGGGGCACTCAGCCAGCCACACGGCTCTCTGATCCACAGCACAGCTGCAGTAGGGTGAGGGAAGAACGGAGGGACACTCAGCCAGCCACACGGCTCTCTGATCCACAGCACGGCTGCAGTAGGGTGAGGGAAGAACGGAGGGGCACTCAGCCAGCCACACGGCTCTCTGATCCACAGCACAGCTGCAGTAGGGTGAGGGAAGAACGGAGGGACACTCAGCCAGCCACACGGCTCTCTGATCCACAGCACGGCTGCAGTAGGGTGAGGGAAGAACGGAGGGACACTCAGCCAGCCACACGGCTCTCTGATCCACAGCACCGCTTCAGTAAGGTGAGGGAAGAACGGAGGGACACTCAGCCAGCCACACGGCTCTCTGATCCACAGCACGGCTGCAGTAAGGTGAGGGAAGAACGGAAGGGCACTCAGCCAGCCACACGGCTCTCTGATCCACAGCACGGCTGCAGTAAGGTGAGGGAAGAACGGAGGGGCAGTGACTCACACGCTACTACACTAATTTGTACATGCATGTCACATGCCGGTTGTGTGTATGGGTGTTTGTGTCTGTGTGTTTGTGTGTCTGTGTGTTTGTGTGTCTGTGTGTTTGTGTCTGTGTGTTTGATGCAACGTGTGTGCATGTTGGTTGTTCAAGGCCAATGGGATCCTCTACTAAAAAGGTAAGACAGGTAACCATGAATCATCAATGAATCCGTTTTCTAAACAGTATTTTGGTTGATGTCATTTTTAATGCTTGAGTATGTAGTGCAAAATGCAATGAAAAAATAGCAGATTTGTGAAACCATAGTTTTTGTTCTGCATATCATATAGGATTGAAATTTTATATGTACTTAGACACCAATTATATATCTACGCCTACAAAATGTGCATTAATACGTCTTGCAGGCATGGCTTGAGTATTGCAAAACAGGATAATTTTTTTTATGATAATACATGATATGATGACAGAAACACTAAAAGTAGTCTAAATTTATAAGTAGAACTTTTCAATATTGAATGTGAAAAACGATCAATTGTGATTGTGAAACACACATTGCTTCCTTTTGTTAAATACTTTAAAGATTGGAAATAAATATAAAAAATAGTGTTCCTACAAAATCAGATCTAATGTTATTTAGATTATTACTAGATATTATCTACCGTGTCCTGCACAATCTGACTGAGCATACAAGTATCTGACAGCGGTGGTAAGCAGAAGCAAGCAGCTTTCTTACATGGCACATATTTTACATGGAACATATTGCACTTTTACTTTCTTCTCCAACACTTTGTTTTTGCATTATTTAAACCAAATTGAACATGTTTCATTATTTACTTGAGGCTAAATTGATTTTATTGATGTATTATATTACGTTAAAATAAGTGATCATTCAGTATGGTTGTAATTGTCATTATTACAAATAAATAAAAATCGTCCGATTAATCGGTATCAGCTTTTATGGTCCTCCAATAATCGGTATCGGTATCAGCGTTGAAAAATCATAATCGGTCGACCTCTAATTTCATCTAATCCCATAATTGTTCTTCACACCATGTGAAACTGTAAAATGGTAGGTTTTGTATTAGTGTGCATGAGTGCGCGTTGTACAGAGACTGGGTGGTCAGTTCCGCTCAGCTGAAAGGTGTCACAGAGGTAGAGGGACATACAGTTACAGTAGTAAGACTGACTGTGGATTCCTCACTTTTCTAGAGATTGTCATTGTGGTTCACCCCCTATTGACTGTCAATCAATTATTAGGATTGGCTTGATAAATACATTTGTAAAAAATTTTTTTTTTTTTTAATTACCTCAAAATTGAGCTCTGTTGTCTTGGTATAAACTGGGAATATCTACAGATGTAGAATCTTATCACCCTGATGCAGGAGAACTTTCCTACAATGCAGGAAATGTCAAATTTGAAGTGTATTTGAGGTTTAAAAAGGCTTCTAAAGTTTGTAATTTCCAATTAGAAATTTCAGACATGATTTTCCCTTACGAAAAAAGGTATCAACCCCTACAAAAACATCCATGAATTATAATATAATAATTTACATTTCCTGTTACTGCAGTTTTATTTTCCTGCTGAAGCAAACAAGCTCAAATTAGAATCCTACATCTGTAGTGTGTTTACATCAATAGTAGTTTGTTGTGAATTGTACAGAGGCATTGATTGGACCATAGCAATCATTAACCCATGGCTCTCTGATTGTCAGATTTGAGAAACAGAAAGAGAGAGTTGATTGAGCTGGGCCTTGATGAGCTGATGGAGCTGACGGCGCAGAGCCTGAGCCACCTAGAGATTAAAGAGCACATCAACATCATCAAGGAAATCGGCTGGGGGGAGTATGACAAGGTGCTGCTGGTCACCCATCACTGCAGGGGTAAGTAGCCTACTCATAGTTTAATAGGTTGAAATACTATTAGCTTTTCTTTGGTTCAATGACAATGAAAGATTAATTTATTTCAAGTAACTTGAAAGTGGTTGAAAGTTTTCATATCAAAGTATCCTTAGAATTGGCTTCCTAGTGTAGACTACTGCCAATTCTGGCAAAAAAATCTGCTAATATAATTTATACCGTCTGCTATATCTACAGTGGTTTCTACAGTTGTCTACAGTGGTCAAAACATTGCCTATGGTCATAACATTTTGCCAAGTTGATACAAAAAATACAAACTGTCCTGATAAACCTTTATAGACACGAAATCAATGTATTCTGTCTTCTAACAGTGTTTTCTGGTCAAAAACCTCATATGGTCAGTGGTCACATTTGGAAAGTTGTTATGAAAATGCAGGAACACCGATGGCCTCCACCAAGCTCCGGGGATTCCTATGGGAGTATTGCATCTCCTTGCACCTGTCCTGCCACTCCTGCATTGTGGGTCTCTTCGGAATCGCCTTCCAATGCAATGAGCGCTACGGCTTTGCCCAGGAGCTTGTTATTGGGAGGGAAAGTAAAAGAGTAAAGTTAACTCATTGTTTCATTTTGATGTAGTAAATCTGTGACCTATAAAGTGTTTAAGAAAACAATTAAAATGTGCATGTTATCAATGTTATTCCTTTAAGTATCGATAAAGCTCAATGTGTTGTCAAAAAAAAATCCATATGGACTGTACAGTCTTCTAATTCACATGTTAGACAGGTACAATGACCCCAGAACAAATGGTGTAGCCATGTTGCAAGGCACACTATCCATAATCACTGCGTGGGTGCGCATTGCATTATGGGTAGTGTAGGCTTTATGTTATTAACACAAACAACACACCACTCCTCTGCTCCCAGGTAGGTATCCCAGAGTGTGCTGTGAAGCGCTGTGTCCTTCAGATCACCAGTGCCCTGGAGTTCATCCACGAGCACCTTCTGGTCCACCGCGACATCAAGCCTGGGAACATCCTGCTGCTGGGTCAGTGCATTTGGAAAGTATACAGACCCCTTCCCCTTTCCTACATTTTGTAACAGCCTTATTCTGAAAAAGATAAAAGAAAAAAGGTTTTTAGATATGTTTGCAAATGTAAAACTGAAATACCCCAATTACATAAGTATTCAGACCCTTTGCTCAGTACTTTGTTGAAATCCATTCCAGGTGACTACCTCATGAAGCAGGTTGAGAGAATGCCAAGAGTGTGCAAAGCTGTCATCAAGGCGAAAGGTGACTACTTTGAAGAATCTCAAATACAACAGGTCACCTTACAGTGAAATGCTTACTTACAGGCTCTAACCAATAGTGCTATTTCATGTGTTATTTCATAGTTTTGATGTCTTCACTATTATTCTACAATGTCAAACATTTTAAAAAATAAAGAGAAACCCTGGAATGAGTAGGTGTGTCCAAACTTTTGACTGTGGTTCTATGATGATACTAGCCTGGCACACCTGTATTTGGGGAGTTTCTCCCATTCTTCTCTGCAGATCCTCTCAAGCTCTGTCAGGTTGCATGGGGAGCGTTGCTGCACAGCTATTTTCAGGTCTCTCCAGAGATGTTCGATCGGGTTCAAGTCCGGGCTTTGGCTGGGCCACTCAAGGACATTCAGAGACTTGACCTGAAGCCACTCCTGCATTGTCTTGGCTGTGTGCTTAGGGTCGTTGTCCTGTTGGAAGGGGAACCTTCGCCCCAGTCTGAGGTCCTGAGAGCTCCCGAGCAGGTTTTCATCAAGGATCTCTCTGTACTTCGCTCCGTTCATCTTTGCCTCGATGCTGACTCGTTTCCCAGTCCCTGCCGCTGAAAAACATCCCCTCAGCATGATGCTGCCACCACCATGCTTCATCTTAGGGATGGTGCCAGGTTTCCTCCATAAGTGACACTTGGCATTCAAGCTAAAGAGTTCAAACTTGGTTTCATCAGACCAGAGAATCTTGTTTCTTATGGTCTGAGAGGCTTTAGGTCCCTTTTGGAAAACTCTGTGTGGGTTGTCATGTGCCTTTTACTGAGGAGTGGCATCTGTCTGGCCACTCTACCACAAAGGCCTGATTGGTGGAGTGTTGCAAAGATGGTTGCACTTCTGGAAGGTTCTCCCATCTCCACAGAGGAAATCTAGAGCTCTGTCAGAGTGACCATCACCTCCCTGACTAAGGCCCTTCTCCCCTGATTGCTCAGTTTGGGCTGCCAGCCAGCTCTAGGAAGAGTCTTGGTGGTTCCAAACTTCTTCCATTCAATCATGATGGAGGCCACTGTGTTCTTGGGGACCTTCAATGCTACAGAAATGTTTTGGTACCCTTCCCCAGATCTGTGCCACGACAAAATCCTGTCTCAGAGCTCTACGGACAATTCCTTCCACCTCATGGCTTGGTTTTTGCTCTGACATTCACTGTTAACTGTGGGACCTTATATAGACGGGTGTGGGACTTTTCAAATCCTGTCCAGTCAATTGGATTTACCACAGATGGACTCCATTGAAGTTGTCGAAACATCTCAAGGAGGATCAATGGAAACAGGATGCACCTGAGCTCAATTTCAAGTATCATAGCAAAGGGCCTGAATAGTTATGTAAATAAGGTGCTGTTTTTTATTTGTAATAAATAAATAAAAAAAAATTTAAAAAAAATAAATTTGCTAAAATGTCTAAAAACCTGTTTCGCTTTGTCACTATGGAGTATTGTGTGTAGATATTTTTTATCCATTTTATAATTATGCTGTAACGTAACAAAATGGGGGAAAAGTCAAGGGGTCTGAATACTTTCCAAAGGCACCGTAATATATACACACACACACATGCACATAGTTTCAAATGTATGTGGACACCCCTTAAAATGTGTGGTTTTGGATATTTCAGCCACACCCATTGCTGACAGGTGTATAAAACTGAGCACAGAGCCACACAATCTCCATAGACAAATATTGGCAGTAGAATGGCCTTACTGGAGAGCTCATTAACTTTCAACGTGGCACTGTCATAGCATGCCATGCTAGAGCTGCCCCGGTCAACTGTAAGTGCTGTTATTTGAAGTGGAAACGTCTAGGAGCCACAGCGGCTCAGCCGCAAAATGGCAGGTCACACAAGTTCACATAACGGGACCGCCGAGTGTTGAAGTAGCGTGTAAAAATCATCTATCCTCGGTTGCAACACTTACTACCGAGTTCCAAACTGTCTCTAGAAGTAACATCAGCACAAGAACTGTTCGTCATGAAATGGGTTTCCATGGCCGAGCAGCCGCATGCAAACCTAAGATCCCCATGCACAATGCCAAGCGTCGCCTGGAGTGGTGTAAAGATTGCCGCTGTTGGACTCTGGAGCAGTGGAAACGCGTTCTCGGGAGTGATGAATTATCATTGATGGTCAATATGTCAACTACAGTATATATATAAGTGGATTCTAATGTTAGAATGTTTTACAAAAATGGAACGCCTGTTAAACCAGTATTTTCCTAGTATTTTCCATTAGTCATCCTAACACGACATAACAGTGCACACGATTTGGTCATCTAATACTTTGGCAGATTCCTCAATTACAACATTTACCACATTCCTGTACAGCATGCCATTGATGCGGTGGACTGTTTGCACATCATTGATTTCACCAAGCAGAAGCACAACCAATTAATGCATCTCTTCTGTTATGGAAAATCAACAAAACTGGGCCTTTGTCACAGCCAAAGGCCTCCCCATTACAGAAATCAACAGAACTGGGCCTTTGTCACATCCCAGCCTGGTCTCATAGACTAGACATTGCATGGATAAAAGTCAATCAGAGACAGTGAAATTAGTATGATATGCTACGTTTGGTATGGTTACATAAGAATGATGGTTACTTAACCTTTTCACATGTGAGTTCCAAATATCATTAATGGCCGCCCCAGCGCAAGTTTTTTTTTTATGTGTGTGATGTCAGAATGTTCTCTGACTTCCAGATCCAGATGCCTTACTCCACGGAGTTCGGGGCTCCGGGTCCGGCGCAAGAAAGCCAGCTGGACGCTCTCTCCGCATGCATGGGGAAGAGGAGAGCATCAGGGCCGAAGAAGGAGCGGAGAAGGACGGAGAGCATCAACACCGCGTTCACCGAACTGAGAGAATGTATACCAAATGTACCGGTAGATACGAAACTGTCCAAAACTGTCCAAAATTAAAACGTTACGAATAGCAACAAGTTACATTTCCCACCTAATGGACGTGCCAAGAATTGTTACGCAACATGGACAGTTATTAACCCGCGCTACCCTCAAACCAAGGCACGCTGCCTGCTAATTATCTAAAGGCTATGTTTCAATCTCTAATTATTTTCTAACATCAGTTTGAATTGAGGTATGTTCCGCCTCCTCATTAATTCGCATAAGAAGTTGCCCATTTCACTGTTGCGAACAATTTATGTTTGAGGCTTTACTCAACTGGACAAACACGAGATCCCAAGCACTTCCCCAGATCAAGTATGCAGAAATTGTTGCATCTCTAGTCAGAACCCTTTTAACTAACCATTCCCATAACACAAACTTTTTCCTCCTGACAAAGTTTCTGTCTGGCACCTGTGGCGGAAGAATCAGAATTAGCTGTGTAACATAGATCATTAAGATGTCTTATCTGCATAGTATACTTATGTGATATTCTTGTTATTAGAATGTATCCCTTCGGACTCTGGTATTGGCAGTTGCACTTCTTCCCTCAGCTGGGGCTCAGTCACCTGGGGCTCAGTCACCTGGGGCCCAGAGAGGGGAGAGGTCAGGCTTGTCTTTCACATGTCCCTGGTGCTATGCAGAATATCAGAAAGGGAAGAGGACAGGAGGGAACATTGTCTTCATACAGTGAGAGAAAAAAGTATTTGACCCCTCTGCAAAACATGACTTAGTACTTGGTGGCAAAACCCTTGTTGGCAATCAGAGGTCAGACGTTTCTTGTAGTTGGCCACCAGGTTTGCACACATCTCAGGAGGGATTTTGTCCCACTCCTCTTTGCAGATCTTCTCCAAGTCATTAAGGTTTTGAGGTTGATGTTTGGCAACTCGAACCTTCAGCTCCCTCCACAGATTTTCTAGTTGAGTTGAGTTGATGCCAAAGAGCTCCATTTTGGTCTCATCTGTCCACAACACTTTCACCCAGTTGTCCTCTGAATCATTCAGATGTTCATTGGCAAACTTCAGACGGGCATTTATATGTGCTTTCTTGAGCAGGGAGACCTTGCGGGCGCTGCAGGATTTCAGTCCTTCACGACATAGTGTGTTACCAATTGTTTTCTTGGTGACTATGGTCCCAGCTGCCTTGAGATCATTGACAAGATCCTCCTGTGTAGTTCTGGGCTGATTCCTCACCGTTCGCATGATCATTGCAACTCCACAAGGTGAGATCTTGCATGGAGCCCCAGGCCAAGGGAGATTGACAGTTCTTTTGTGTTTCTTCCATTTGCGAATAATCACACCAACTGTTGTCACCTTCTCACCAAGCTGCTTGGCGATGGTCTTGTAGCCCATTCCAGCCTTGTGTAGGTCTACAATCTTGTCCCTGACATCCTTGGAGAGCTCTTTGGTCTTGGCCATGGTGGAGAGTTTGGAATCTGATTGATTGATTGCTTCTGTGGACAGGTGTCTTTTATACAGGTAATAAACTGAGATTAAGAGCACTCCCTTTAAGAGTGTGCTCCTAATCTCAGCTCGTTACCTGTATAAAAGACACATGGGAGCCAGAAATCTTTCTGATTGAGAGGGGGTCAAATACTTATTTCCCTCATTAAAATGCAAATCAATTTATAACCTTTTTGACATGCGTTTTTCTGGATTTTTCTGTTGTTATTCTGTCTCTCACTGTTCAAATAAACCTACCATTAAAATTACAGACGGATAATTTCTTTGTCAGTGGGCAAACCTACAAAATCAGCAGGGGATCAAATGCTTTTTTCCCTCACTGTATGTGAATGTGTCTTTATCTATTCTTTAACCATGTGAAGGGATGGCATGATTATTAATGGGGAACCAATTACTTGTCTCCACAATGTCTATGCGCCAGTCACTTCCTCCTTTGGCATTGGGGGATGTGTGTGGTAGTGTCTGGAACCATTGTATGTAATCTCTGATGTTGCACTTAACCTGGAATAGTGTATGACCTAGAGGCTCACTCCCCTCAGTGAACTTGTCCAGGAGTGTGGTCAATAAGGGATTTTACTTGAGATGGGAGTATCTGGAGTTGACAATTGATTTATGTCATTGGTCAAGTTGGTGTTTTTGTGCTATGAAGTACCAGGAAAGAGATCAGAACCTCGTCTTAGGGGCCAAACTGAACGTTAATATATAGCGAATGCTATCTGGCTACGGGATATTCCTTTCTCATTTAAAAAGTCTCACCTTGGGACCCGTTCCAAACATCTGTGGTTTGTTATGTAGACTATGGGGTGGATCTTTGCTATAAAAGATCTCAGTAGCCTTTGTGTTGGCGCTCTCAACGGATCATCAGAGAAGGTGAATCGTTGACCAGCCATCGCTATTGCAAAGCTCTCACTATTAAAGATTTAGTTTAAGTATAACTCTGACTTGTGTGATAAGTTTGTCTCTCCTCATTTGATGGTAAAGAAATGAACCACCACACACCCACATTACCTTCATTGTTGTTTTCCTTACAAATAATAACCTTGGACATGTGTGCGTAAATCATGTTGTCATTTCTACTGTAGCGCACTGAATGTATGAATGTATGACGCATCATGCATTTTCTGCTTTATTCACGTTTTTTAAGTACTGGTGGCACGTCATGAATTCAAATTCTTGCGTAGTGTAACGGTTGTCTTCCTCCGAGGAGGAGTAGTAGGAAGGATCGGAGGACCAATGCGCAGCGTGGTAAGTGTCCATAATATTTCATAAGAATCATGACCACTGAACAAAACAATAAACTACACGTGAAATAACTAACCAAAACAGTTCCGTGTGGAACACACAGACACAGAAAATAAACACCCACGAAACACAAGTGGGAAAAGGCTACTTAAGTATGATTCTCAATCAGAGACAACTAACGACACCTGCCTCTGATTGAGAACCATACCAGGCCAAACGCAAACACAACATCGAAAACGTAACATAGACAAACCCACCCAACCCACGCCCTGACCATCCTAAAACAAAGACATAATAAAAGAACTAAGGTCAGAACGTGACACGTAGATTGTAATGGACACATATGATGTGTGTAAAATACTTTTTTACCGTTTATGGTGCTTTGAAGGCAGCTGGGAACTCGGAAAAACACATGGTCAAATCATGATGTCAGTGATCTTCAGGTCGGATAGTCGGAGCTCTAGAAAGAGGCCCGAGTTCCCAAGTTGGAATTCCCGAGTGGATGTTTGATGAAGTTCACATTTATCTTTTACAATAAAAAATGAAATTGAGGAATAAAGTTGTGAAGACCTTTATTTCCCATCAGTACAAAACATTATTTAGATTATTTTCAGACAACAATGCTGATTAGACGCATTTGTTGCATCATATTTTCTGTTGCTACTGTTCCAATCACATGTTTGCGATGGTACGCCCTTTAACTAACCCTTCCCATAACCCTAACCTAAACCCTTTAACCTAACTCCTAAACTTAACCCCTAACCCCTAGCCTAGCTAATGTTAGCCACCTAGCTAGATGCATGATTCTCGTAAAAACTCGTAACATATTGTACGTTTTTTAAATTTGTAACATATAATACGAATTGTAATTCGTAACATATCATACAAAATGGGTGCTGGACATCCGCAAATGAATACATACCATACGAAAAGTAACATACTAAATGGAGTGTCTCGATTTGCGTATAGAATAATACGAAATGCTCTGACACCAGGTTGCACAGACACTGGCCTCCCCATTACACCAATCAAAAGGCACCTGTGATGAGATAAAGAAACATTTCACAGCAGTTTGCTCCACCTACTTTGTCCAAGGCCAACAAAGCTGTCTATGAAAATTACAGCAACTGGCCACGGCAGGCTAGTGATGTCAGAGCTGTTGTTTTGAATATCTAGTGGAAGAGGTTAGCTGGTTGACATTTCAGCAGTTAGTTCCACAAACTGCAGGGTCTTAGTTAATTGCATTTTAATTTATATATTAATTGGAGTGTAATTAAATGCAATAAAATTAATAGTTTTAACATTGTTTTATCCATAAGTTTAAATATTCAATTAACTTCAGTAACTCGTATTATTTAATTTCAGATTCTAAATTGTAAGACACACTGTTGCTGTTCAAGCCCTCAGAAGATCTATTTACTATGAACGAGGTAGTGATAACCCATGAACCATTTTGTCATGACTGCAGCCTCAGTGCTGTTAGACAAACCACATAACGTAACGCCATACACTGTCAATATCTTT
Organism: Oncorhynchus mykiss; assembly: GCF_057628025.1. Taxonomy (NCBI): domain Eukaryota; kingdom Metazoa; phylum Chordata; class Actinopteri; order Salmoniformes; family Salmonidae; genus Oncorhynchus; species Oncorhynchus mykiss. The sequence continues at coordinate 70,029,376 of NC_143037.1, read as the reverse complement.
AAGAGCATGTTTTATGCAATCAAAAAAGCTAAGTCAAATTGAAATCCGTGCCAAAATACAGAGGCTGCAGAGATTGCTGTAAAATTAATTCCAAGTGTGCACTATGGATGCTCTGAAGTGACAAAAAGCAAGCCCAGAATGAAAATGTTATCCCCTCGTTTAGATATTGGTATGTACTCTGTTCTATTTCTGTTTATATGCAACCTTTCCCCCCCCTTTTTCGTGATATCCAATTGATAGTTACAGTCTTGTTCCATCGCTACAACTCCCATACGGACTCGCGAGAGGCGAAGGTAGAGAGCAGTTCGTCCTCGGAAACACAACCTCGCCAAGCTGCACTGCTTCTTGATTTGACTTGGAAGCCAGCCGCATCAATGTGTCGAATGAAACACTACACACCCGACGACCGTGTCAGCGTGCATGCACCCGGCCCACCACAGGAGCCGCTAGAGCGCGATGACACAAGGACATCACGGCTGGCCAAACCCTCCCCTAACCCGGACGACACTGGGCCAATTGTACGCCGCCTCGTGGGTCTTCCGGTCGCTGCCAGCTGGGGCACAGCCTGGGATCGAACCAGGATCTCCCTGCATCTTTTTTTAATCATGCATCCCTACCTTTACAAGAGCCCCCTGCTAGAGTGGGAGGCTGTGTGTGATGTTTACATATAACACTAGAATCACCACTTAAAAATGAATCCCGCTGGGTATATCCTCAGTCCTGGGACCTCAATGGGTACGGAACAACTCCTGATAGCGCATGTAATGCTCTGAACGGGTTACGGGATGCTGTTGTGCATGTCTCTGCCGTAAAGGGACAACATAAGAAACACCATAGCTGGTCATGGGAATCTTTTTTTGTAGGTGTAACAGGCTGTGTGTCACAGAATCATTTTTGTTTGCCTGAGAGAATGTGATGTGATGGTAAATGGCTTTTTATGCTGTGTATCAAACTATAGCTGTTCAAAAACATACAATTTAGTACACAACACCAAAGCAATCTCCTATGTCTTGAACACCTGATCCTGTTTCCAGTCAGTCCGTGTTTACGGTAGATAATATTACAGTCTAACTAAGATTCATTTATTGTCCTTTTTCACAGTATTGTCAACTCTTACCTAGAGTATGTGCATGTCCCTTCACTGTTTTCACTTCTCTAAACTGTAATAGTTTTTGGAGCATTGTAAACCTTGAAAATATGTAGGAAAAACCATATACTATATAATTACCATCAATTGAATAATTTCATGTGAAATGTTGTATAAACACGACAGGATCAATAAAGCCAATAATTGGATCTCATTACAAAACAATACTGACATCACAGTTATATGTTATTATAGCAGTGCATTTTCATCAAAAGTGAATTACATAATTAAAACAATCAGACACTTTAATCACATAATCAGGGCCAGTATTCTTAATTATATATTTTATCTCATCATCATCTCAAATGTCTTAATTTTTAAAGTTTAAGTCGACTGATTTGAACTTTACACTGGATATTCATTTTTTTCCACCTATTGATGCAATTCTTAAATTCCAGTCACCAAATCCCAAACATGATTTCATAGATAAAAAAACAAAACACTAAACAGACATGTTTTAAACAAAAGACAGACAAGCTCTTAGCTACTACAATCATACATTATAATCCTTAACATTAAACAACTTCTAAAGGAAGAAAAATATTATTATTGATGTAAGATCATAAAAATTAAGTTGAAGATCAGAATAAAAACAACATATTTTTTTCTGCACAATGCTACTGCAATTTAAAATACAAAATGTTTAAAATGTTACGTTTATAAATGGTAAAAGTAGTAATTTTTTTTAAAGTACAATAAAAAAGATTGAAAAACAGCTGTTGGGTATGAGCTTTGATGCATTCACTAAAAGCAGTTAATTTGGCAGGTCTTCATGGAAGGAAACATTTCAAGATCCTGTTTCATGAATACATGTGTTGTGGTGAGACAGACACTATTGATTCCGTGTCAAACCAGTTCTGTTTTACAGGCCATGGCACAACAAACTAATCAAAACAGATTTTTTTTTTGAAGCAATATCAAATGTTAGACAAAAAAAAAAGTCAAGAAATTTGAATAATTGTATCTTTAAATATAAAAAAGAAATACCAATATTATATGAAGGAATGTGAGTTTTTTTTTTTAACGCAGGCAGCTTTTCCCCTCCAACTTTGGGATCCTGTAGACCAATGAGACAATCCAAATGAGAGACACACTGGGTTATTTAATACCCTCCAGATGACATTTGATGTGGTAATGTGTGTTTTTTCTATTTTGTCAAATTCAATCAACCAAACAGTAATAATTTTACATGACATGATTAAAATGAATACATAAAGTAGAACCAATTATATATATCATTCAATGATGTATAGTGTCAATATAAACCATATCATCAAAACACCATAATCACCTCTCATGGTTCTGTTAGACAACAGATCACGTCAAGCCTCCACGTTGCTCACTTCTGACCATCAGGCTCCAGGTAATCCTCGTCATCATGGATCGCCAGGCATTTGGGCTTGGGTCTCTCGTGGACCTCTGCAATCTCCTCTCTGGTCTCAGCTGGCGTGATCATTGACACCACATCATCGTAGCTCTCCTGTTGATCTTCCTCCACCTCGTAGGTTGCATGTTCTGTAAAAAATGTGGTACAGAGCAACACATAAAGAATAGTATAATCTAAGCTATTTAGCAGCCACTTTGTATCCAAAGCGACTTGTAGTCATGCATGCATACATTTTTCATATGTGTGACCTCAGTGGGAAACAATCCCAAGACCCTCAGTGTTGTAAGCACCATTCTTTACCAACGGAGCCACACAGGACCAAAGACACAACACATTCATGTATGCATGTATGTAACTGAGCTGGACCTTTATATTACCGTGGGTAGCAGAAGGTCCAGCACCTGGGCCTGGGCTACTGGTTCCATCTTCTCCACTGGATGCTGGTTGAGCTGGGACATTCTCCTCCTCAGCAATGTCATCATAAGACAGGGAAGACGCAGTACTTCGCCGGCCATTCTCTTTGTCTCCGCCACTCTCTGATTCTGTAGGAACGGAGATACAGAGAGGGATGTGATGGTACAGCAACGCAGCACTTCATTTGACTAGGACAGCTACAGTGATCCATTCTCCACCCCTTATCATTACAGTAGTTATCCCTTCGGTCATATACAGTGCATTCGGAAAGTATTCAGACCCCTTGACTTTTTCCACATTTTTGTTAGATTACAGCCTTATTTTTAAAATAATTTAATTGTTTTTTTCCTCATCAATCTACACACAATACCCCACAATGACAAGGCAAAAACTGGTTTTAATTTTTTTTGCAAATGTATTACAAATAAAAAACTGAAATATCACATTGACATAAGTATTCAGACCCTTTACTCAGTACTTTGTTGAAGTACCTTTGGCAGTGATTACAGCATTGAGTCTTCTTGGGTATGACGCTACAAGCTTGGCACACCTGTATTTGGGGAGTTTCTCCCATTCTTCTCTGCAGATCCTCTCAAGTTATTTCAGGGTGGATGGGGAGAGTCGCTGCACAGCTATATGCAGGTCTCTACAGAGATGTTCAATCGGGTTAAAGTCCGGGCTCTGGCTGGCTACTCAAGGACCTTCAGAGACTTGTCCCGAATCCACTCCTACGTTGTCTTGGATGTGTGCTTAGGGTCGTTGTCCTGTTGGAAGGTGAACCTTCGCCCCAGTCTGAGGTCCTGAGTGCTCTGTAGAAGGTTTTCATCAAGGATCTCTCTGTACTTTGGTGCCAGGTTTCTACCAGACGTGACGCTTGGCATTCAGGCCAAAGAGTTCAAACTTGGGTTCATCAGACGAGATAATCTTGTTTCTCATGGTCTGAGGGTCTTTAGGTGCCTTTTGGCAAACTCCAAGCGGGCTGTCATGTGACTTTTATTGAGGAGTGGCTTCCCTCTGGCCACTCTACCAAAGAGGCCTGATTGGCGGAGTGCTGCAGAGATGGTTGTCCTTCTGGAAGGTTCTCTCATCTCCACAGAGGAACTATAGAGCTCTGTCAGAGTCACCATCAGGTTCTTGTTCAATTCCCTGACCAAGGCCCTTCTCCCCCGATTACTCAGTTTGGACGGACGGCCAGCTCTAGGAAGAGTCTTGGTGGTTCTAAACGTATTCCATTTAAGAATGATGAAGGCCACAGTGTTCTTGGGGACCTTCAATGCTGCAGAAATGTTTTGGTACCCTTCCCCAGATCTGTGCCTCAACACAATCCTGTCTCAGAGCTCTACAGACAATTCCATCGACCTCATGGTTTGGTTTTTGCTCTGACATGCACTGTCAACTGTGTGGGCCCTTATATATACGGGTGTGTGTCTTTCCAAATCATGTCCAATCAATTGGATTTACCACAGGTTGTAGAAACACCTCAAGGATGATCAATGGAAACAGGATGCACCTGAGCTCCATTTCGTGTCTCATAGCAAAGGGTCTGAATACTTATGGAAATAACGGTATTTCTGTTTTTTTAAGTTGAATAATTTTGCAAACATTTCTAAAAACCTGTTTTCGCTTTGTCATTATGTGTTATTGTGTGTAGATGAGGATTTGAGGATTTATTTTAGAATAAGGCTGTAAAATGTGAAGAAGTTGAGAAGTCTAAATACTTTCCGAAGGCACTGTATATCTGTCAATCGACAAGGTTCTCTCTCTGCTACACTAAGCACTGAATTTATATACTATATAATGTTTTGTTGATATTATATATATATATATATATATATGGACTCACCGTTGCTTTTCAAATCTCTCATTTCCATTGGTCCAAATAGTTCACTTCCGTTGGTTTCCACGTCCTCATAGTCTCCACTCTCAAAAGCAGACACTTTTCTCGTTGAGAATCTCGCTGGATCCAGAATATTACACTAATTAAAACATTTTCAGTCTCTCCAAAGCATACATATTAAGAACATATATTTAAATGCATTCAAGTTGTTGTTTTCACATATTCCATAACATTTGATTCAATGTGTTGTTGTTTCTAGTTTAGACCATGTTGTCAAAGTGCTCACTGAATGCCCTCTAGTGGTGGCTCAATTGTACAAATGCATTTGAAATGTGTTTAGGACATAGAGATAGATAGAGGACTCATCAAGAATATAACCTATTTTAGCATGGACATTGCCGTTGAGGGCTTCCACCATTTTAAAGTAGTCAACTGGGTGGGGATTCCTATAAATTGGGAGCAATCAGCCAATGAAGAAGAAGACAATTGAATACTTTAAAATTGAGATAGCCTCAATGGCGCTGCCCATGCCGCCACAGACGCTATAATGGCAAAGATACAACGATGAGTCTTATATCTATGGTTAGGATCTATACCACTTTGGGATAATTTCCTAATTGTGACAGAACTACACAGATACACAAATTATTACAAAGGTGTCCTTCAATTTGGCCATTTTACTGTAAGTGGCTTTAGTTGGTAAATCGCTACAGTATTATTATCAGCCGTTGAAATTGCACTTACACTTGAACCTGGTTACAAATCGTCTTCGCATGAAGAGACAGAGGGCAACGACCATGACCAGAGACAACAGTCCGAGGGAAAGACCAACATACAAGTTGATGGGGATCGGGGGAATGGGCACTTTGATTGGATAACCTGAAATCATATTACGTGATTGGGGAGAAATATTATAATTTAAGACATAGACTGTACACATTTTGTCCATCGAAGATTTTAGAGAAAGAGTGTTTTGAGTTTTACTAAGATGGCAAAAGCAATTCTGAAAAATGAGAGAAATATTTTGCCATTCTATAGCTAGATAGAGCCCCACAGTCAGCAATATATCTGAAAACAAGGTTACCTCCTACATCGCGCTATAGCTACTTACAACCTGAAACATTGGAAATTAGCACTTTGAACAACTAATGGCAGTGTGGTCATTGCAGTACCTTCACAGTAGATTACACCAGGTGTTTTACATTCATTCTTCTTGATGACGCAGTGCTGTAAATTGCGATTCTCATTGGAACATTTGAGAGATGTCTCTGGTATTATTTTTCCTTCTTTTTCCTCTTCTGACTGTTCAATCTGATCCCGTCGGAGAAGTTGAGGAGTGCCACATCCTACTAGCTCTTTGCAAAGTAATCGACCTTCTTGTGAGAACATATTCTGTAGACATACCGACTCCCAGGTGCCTCGATAAAATACCTTAATGTTCCCTCCACATTTCTGAGTTGAATTGAATTTCACACCACCTGTAAAAAAAATGATAAAGCTACACAATTTACTGCACTGCTAACCTCTGTTATGGAAACATCACTACTGCATTAACGACACCATTAGTTATCGCTTGTCATCTACACGTCTTCAAAGTTAATATTGAACTCTTACCTGCACAGGACACAGAAACCAATCCTCTACCACACCTTCCTCTTGTTGTTTTGCACTGTCCGAGATAGGACTCCGAGCCAATGCAGCTGACGAAATGTGCATCACTTCGACTTCCTTTGTCGATTTCTTCGAATGAGATGCTGTTGCTACACTGCTGCTCTTGACATACTATTTTGGAGTGACTCTCACTCCAGTTATCATAACACACTGGCAAGTTATTTAACATCACCTTCCCAGAGCAGTTACCTGTTTCTCCCAGGCTTGCTGTGAGATGATCTATGGGGAAACATAGATGTAAGAACATATAGGCGCCTCAGTCCTTCAGCAGTAACATCACTAATCTTGGCAACTTAAATACCACAACATTTATATGGTATTATAAACTGGGTGGTTCAAGCCCTGAATGCTGATTGGCTGACAGCCGTGGTATATCAGACCATACTATGACAAAATATGTATTTTTGCTGCTCTAATTAAGTTGGTAACCAGTTTATAATAGCAATAAGGCACCTCAGGGGTTTGTGTTATATGGCCAGTATACCACGGCTAAGGGTTTTGTACAGGCACTCCTCGATGCGTCGTGCCTAAGAACAGCCCTAAGCTGTGGTATATTGGCCATATACCGCACCCCCTTCGGGCCTTATTGCTTAAATATACAGTACATTCAGGAATATATTAGGTACGTCCCAATAATATCTCCCTACTTCATGTTGGAAGTTTCATTATTTTCCTTTCAAATCAGTGAAGGGGAGTGAACAAGTGCACACTTTGGAATGAAGGGGAGATATTTGGGACATCGCCCCTGTGTTCATAGATATAGGATGTCACGTGGGGCCTAAGGCTCATTGTGTATATGTTTCTACAGTGACTAATGTTGTCATTTTGGAATAAAGATATGCAGAGGCAAAAATCACACCATTATCAGTGAGAGTATTTAGAATTGTTTGTCTTGTACAATTATTTGATCAGTATCTTACCTTGGCACTGTAAGTAGATCGACTGGTTTAGAGAGGGCCTGTCGTTTAGTTCACAGTCCCAGATGCTGTTTGTCTCCCCTTTACAGCTGTACTTCTTCCCCCACAAGAGATCATGATAATCTGCCTTTTCCTTAGCAGTATGTTTTATGTAGGCTCCACAGCCCAAGTCTTTGCACAAAACCTTGCTCTCTGTCTCAGTCCAACCATCGCTGCTGACAGCCCGACTATCTGCTTCACTGTACACAAACACGTACCCTTCACAAGTCCCGTTCCCTAGCTTCAACATCATTCTCCTCCATTCTGTGAAATAACACAAGGCACAGTGAAGGTTGGGCCAAGTTAAACACAGCAAAGCATGTGCAGCAGGTAGCCTAGAAGTTAAGAGCATTGGGCCAGTAACCGAAAGGTTGCTGGTTCAAATCCTAGAGCTGACTAGTTGAAAAATCTGTGGATTTGCCCTTGAGCAAGATACTTGATCCAAATTGCTCTGCATAAGTGTATCTGCTAAATGACTAAACCGCAAAGATAAGTGAGGAAACCCTCAGGCAAATACAGTTTTAAGAATGCAAGGGCCCCAAACTATACTTTTTACAAAAGACAAACTAGTTATTGTGTACATAATGACTTTCATATGGAGATTGTAAATAGTAAAAAAAAGTATAGCTATTATTGTAAACTTTCTACAATATATTCTCTTATTTTGACTCCGGTGTTGAAAACATAGAAACAAACAAAATACCAGAGCATTGGAGACCACCGAGGGCACATTGTTGGTTGTTGGTCTTAGTAACTGTAACTGTGCACTCTGCCGAAGACTTGCTGTTTGCACTACAGGTGAGGCCTGACACAACAGCCCCACTGTTTGCAGATGAAGGGCCAAAGAATGAGAGAGGTTTGACACCATGTCCACAACCCTGCTCTCGGCAGATAGTGTTTTGGACATCTTTGTTGTTTAGGGCAGTCTTACAGACAGGGCTCCAATTTCCTTGGTAGAACACCTGTACGTTACCCGAGCATCTCTCTCTATGCTCCATTAGCCTGGCCTTGACACTTCCTGCATTGGAATAATGACATCACATTTTTAAAAACAATCATGCATTAGCAAAATACTGTGAGAATAAAATGACAAAAATATGGATTTAATGGAAAACAGGGACTGTTACATGATATTACCTGAGCAAACAACATAGGCTGGCTTGTCCTTACAGTAAGACTGGTCAACGTTTTTGACCATGTTGCACTGACTGATGTTAGTTGTCTGCTGGGTTCTGTGCACACTGCTGATGGTGATTTTGTCTAAAGCTGATTGTGATTTTCTCAGGAAGGACAGAGGATAGATGGCTGATCCACAATCCAAGTCTTTACACAACATGTCGGACTTCTTATCCGTCCAGGCATCCTCACAAACACCTCCACACGCTCCGTTGAGGCACACCTCCACCTTTCCCCAGCATTCTCCCTTGTCTTTAGTGTCAACTTTCAGGCGTACTGTTTTACTACCTTTCAGGGCAAAGCCCGAGATAAGGAGGAACACCATGAAGACCTACTGTTAGTATTATTATCAAATTATTACCATCACCTTTTATCATCATATGCAGTTATTCTCCTTCGAAAAATAAAATAATCAACCATTATAAATAAAGAGAGAGAGAGAGAGAGAGGAATGGGATGGAATGGGATGGAATGGAATGGAATGGGATGGAATGGAATGGAATGGGATGGAATGGGATGGAATGGAATGGAATGGAATGGGATGGAATGGAATGGGATGGGATGGAATGGAATGGAATGGGATGGAATGGGATGGAATGGGATGGGATGGAATGGGATGGAATGGAATGGAATGGAATGGGATGGAATGGGATGGAATGGAATGGGATGGAATGGGATGGAATGGAATGGGATGGGATGGAATGGAATGGAATGGGATGGAATGGGATGGAATGGGATGTCAAATGTTTTTGTCAATAGAATGCTGTGTACCTGAGCAGACGACAGAGACTATACTGTGGTTTGACAGATGCTCACTCCGCTCGCAGTCAAAAAGGGATTTTTTCCTTTCCAGGCAGCTGTAAGAGTATTTCCACAAATCAGTGGTTCCACTAGTGGATTCAAAGGTAAATGAGGTAGCATCCCCACAGTCCATCTGTTGACACACCACCATGGCAGTTTGACGATCAAAAGTGGCGTTAGACCCAGACAGCCAGTAAGTCTTCCCAGCTTGCTCTATGCCCACCTTGCCAGAGCAGTCCCCCATCAGAAACACCACCGCATGCTCTAAACAATCAGAAGAGAGGCAGGCGAAAAGTTCCACCAATCAGTAAAACACATGTAATCCTAAACAAACCATATTCAACTGCAGCATCAAAGCAGAAAATAGTTATATTTGGGTAAAAGTGTACCTATGATTAAAACAAACTTGCCATAATAAACTGTAAAGTTTAATATGCACAAAAAAAGGAAAGAAACATACCTTGGCAGATTAACATCTTGTTTGTATCCTGTTGTTGTGGCTGTTTCTTGGTTGACTTGATACAGTTAGAGATAGATTTAGAGTTACTAGTACAGATCACCTCATTGTTCAATACTTGACTTGTTCCTTGAATGAAGGAATCAGTATTAGCCAAAGCATCACCACAAATCATTTGATTGCAAATCACTTTGGAGTTTTCCTCCTTCCAGTTGCTTTCACGGACGCTCTTCCACACCCCTTCATGCTGAATCTCTACTCTTCCAGCACACCTCCCAGGGCCATCTGACAAACGCACTTTCACACTACCTGGAAAACAATGTCAGGGGAAAAGAGTGTGAAAAACGGTTGATATTATTCCAAGTATTAATAAACCTACAATTTAGCACATTACAAAATGCGAAAATTAGAAACCAATGAGAAAGAAGATAAAGGTGGCACACTGCTCTTGCTAGTATCACTGCTCCTAGAGGGCCTTGAGGCCGATACGTTAAGCTGAATAAAGAGCAGTGATACTAGCAAGAGCAGTGTGCGTCCTTCTTCTTTCCTCATCTTATTCGGCTGTTACCATGCACCTGCTACTAAGATAGCTCAGATGTGCAATTGCCTTTTGAAGAAACCAAAATTCTCCTTCTTTAGATATAGCATTTGAAATGAACAAAATAGTGGTAATAGTTTTCCACATATTTTTCATGTTGTTGTAATTCTATAAACAATGCTGAAAACAATCCTACTGCTCTCACGTTTTCTGTGTTGTGTAATGTATAGTACCTGAGCAGATGACACTGGCTTTCCTGCATGAGGTTGGGTTCTTGTAGTGCATGGCCAGACAGTGCCACAGTGAAGCCTCAGAGTCTTTGCAATCTACTAGGTCATGCTTTCCATCTTTCTGGAGTTTACTCCCAGAGCCGACTAACACAACCTCTCCACAACCCAACTCTCGGCACACGACTCGTCCATCCTTCTCATCCCAGTTAGTAGAACACACAGCCTCCAGGGTGCCAGAGTGGTTGAAGTGTACTGACCCAAAACAATGATTGACATTCTGGCTTTGGTCATCTTTCAACAGGGATATGTTGACTTTGTCTGAAACACATCGAACAATAATTCTCAAAAACTTCTAGAAAGATATTACTTCCCCCCCCCCCCCCCCCCCCCCATGCACAACAAACAGAAACATGCAGCATTTGGACATCAAATAAATGAAATACATACACTAAATAAGTTTTATTCTGATAGCCTTTTCCCTTTTTAAGATGGCCTTTTTAAAGCTTTGCTCGGGATTCCAAACTCTAGAACATTTGTGATTTTTGCCTCCAGAACACTGTAGCGCTGTCTCAAAGAATGAACATTTGACCCCTTTAGAGAGCTTTACCTGTACAATCCAGGGAGATGTTTTTGGAACTGTCACAGACTATGTTTTCCTGACGGTGACTTTTGCCACACCGCATGTGTGAGCACAGATCATCACTTGATTTGTTCAGCTTGTATTGGCTTTGGCATACAGGTTTCCAAACACCGTCATCCTCTTCCACTTCCAACTGTCCAGAACAGACATTGCTTCCACCTTGTAAACGAAAGTTGTGATGATCTGTTGGACATAAATCATACATTTTTTTTTTGTAATTACACTTACAAAGGTAACAGTAAACGTTCCACTTTTATAAAATTAGTTGACATAGACAGTATATGTTGTTAAATTTGTCTTATCAGAAGGTGATCATAGTGCACAGGCAGATATCAGAACTTTGATACATTGACATTTGACTCATAGCAGATGCTCTTATCCAGAGTGACTTACAATCAGTTAGTGCATTCATCTTCAGATATCTAGGTGGGACAACCACATATCACAGTCACAGTATAAGAATATTTTGAAGATGATTGCGCAATGCGGCGGACGAGAGGACTGGGATTAACGATCAATAGGAGTTGGTTTTCAGTTCAACATCTGTTTAGAATCTGTGTGCTGTCAGTCCTGAGAGCCACGTGTGCTACATTCTGTACATTGAGTCTGTACATTGAGTCTGGGGCAGGACCCTTGATATTTGGCCATTGGCCAATTGTCCTGCAAGGACATCTCATTGGTCAACCCCAGACTAGGGTGGAGGGTTATAAATGGCATCCTGTTCCTTTGTTGGGTGGAGAAAATCTGAGGACAGGGGAGACTGAACATCTACCTCCCAGCATAACATCTTGATTTGTCCTTCTCAAATAAACCTATTTTTCTCCCCCTCATTTGTTTTGGATTTTGTGTTATTGAAGAATAAATTGGCAACAACAGTAAGTACACTTTTCCTCAATAAAGTAGTTATCAGAGTCAAAGCTAGAAATTAGGGGGGTGGAGGGGAATCAAGTGCAAGTGTTGGTTCAGGACACCAGAGGTGGCAAAACGAAGTGCTAGGGTTGGGGTGTAAGATTGGAGCATAGCCTAAAGGTAGGGGGCAGTTCCCCTTGCTGCTCTGTAGGCAAGCACCATGGTCTTGTAGTTGATGTGAGCTTCGACTGGACGTTAGCCACCTGGCTACAATTCGTAACATATCATGCGTTTGAAAAATGCGTACCATATAATACAAATTGTAATTCGTAACATATCATACGAACATACCGTACGAAACGTAAGATATCAGACTAAACGGAGTGTCACGGATTTTACGTACAGAATAATACGAAATGCTGTGAGACCAGGTTGTTCCACTAAGACCTCCACTAACTTTAACTACTCAGTGGGCATAGAACTGCAAAAACTTATGAATGTAACCCCAAAAGTGAATGGTGAAATCTGCAAACAGTTAGACACTAAAGAACCTTGATGCATCACACATACAGTGTAAGAATTATATGAAACAATTGAGATTAGAAGATAGTGGTTGTAAGATCAATGACTGTTAGCAGTGAATGTGGTGAGGTGAATATGAAATACTTGCCTGAGCAAATCACGGAGACAGGTTCTGTACATACCACTTTAGGATTGGTTATACATTGCCAGATATGTTTCTGATGCTCTGTGTTGCTGCAATGTGTAGGTTTGAGGACCACATGATTCTCAATTTGTGAGAACATTCCGGCTGATGGGAGACCTTTAGATTGGCCACATTTGAGATGTTCACACACAATATCAGCCTGCTTTTTATCTGAGCCAGAGGTAAAGAACAGACATGTGTTACGACCCAAGGGTGAAATTGTGCTGTAGATATTGGGGAAGATGAACAGTAGATGAGGGTCCTGGGTATCTCCCCGGAATTGGTTTTGATAATTTAAAACACATTTTCTGCAATTATGCAAATGCACCTAACTCCCCAAAAATAAAATACAATTTTGCCTATTGTTTTCACTGCTCACACAGTCTAGCCATACTTCTTGAAATACATTTTTATAAATGAAACATCCTGGATAATTGACACATTTGTAGTTTTGCTATTCACTACCTAAAACAAAATGTGGATAGTGATTGCTTGCACAACCTAATTAAGCATATAAAGTAAGTTCTAATGAAAGTTAATTGTTATCAAATGATATAAAGTATAATTAGATTGTATATTAACAAAAAATTGTCATGGGTCCCAAATTTTAAAGTAATTTATAATAACACAAAATCAAATCAGCCTAAAAACGATGAATGAATATTTCACCCATGCGAATGGTAAAACTAAAACTAAAAAGTATAGTATGTATTGCTACCATCAGAAATGAAGTTAACAAGACGTAGTTCTTACCCCATTTCGGATTACAAAAGTAGCCCGTTTCTTTGACCTTCCCCATTAACATTTTTTTGTACCTGAGAGTTCCAGCACATCTAAACCCAGGCAAATTCTCAAGCTCAAGCTGAATCTTATCTGGTGATAAAAAAATGACTTGTGAGGCTCAAAATGTAATTCAAATGCATAATTTTGTGTTTAATTTATGGAATTAAATAATGCAAATACTACACAAAATAAAATCAATATTTTCAATATTCGAGTTGACAATCAGATGATGTAAAAAGTCATTTTGCTAAATATCAAAGTTAGTAGCACAACTTTTTTAATATCTGTATTTGGTATACCATATAGGCATCGGCCTTGTGACACAGAAAATATTGAGGTGTCAGTATTAGCCAACAATTAACATAAGTAAATTACCAACCAGCTGAAGAACAACAAAATAGGTGGAGGAAATGGGAAGAAAGAATGTCTGTCAATGTAGTAAAATATCCAACCTGATAGAGTTACCAATACACAACAGAATATGTAAATAACTTAAACGAACACTTACCCGAACATGTGATTTTTTTGACTGTATCCTTGGTATTAGAACTTCTGTTCCACCCTGGAAACATGCAGTCCCATAGATACTCCTCGTTTCCATTGCATTCCACCTCGTTCATCCATGTGGTAGACCTAACCTTCTTCAGCAGAATGTCTTTAGAGCTTATGGATGTCCCACAGCCGATGCTCTTGCAGATGACCTTCTCATTATTCAGCTGCCATTTCTGGTCACCAACAATACCCCATTTCCCATCATGGAAGACTTCAACATAGCCCTCACATGGACCATCCCCACCCTGCAGGATCAACCTGTCTTCCACTGCACAGTAAAATAGATATTATACTATGGTTTCAATACATGTGTAGATGATCTTTTATTTAAATACACATTTTCTGTGTATTTGAGTATGTTTTAATAATGAGGCCCAAATCAACTACTTCTATTGGAAGTATTTTAAGATATTTTGCAATAATATTTGAAAGTGTTTTCAAATACTTCTTTCAAATACTATTTTCAAAAACCTAGGTTAAATGGTTAGGAATGTACTTGAGTCAGTGTCTTTGTATGCCAACGCTTTCCAAGTCTGTTTCCAAAGTTAATTCCAATATTCAACTACTTGTCTCTTAGAATAAATATCTGAATACTTACTTTGAAATGTATTTTAAAGTAATTGAGATATTTGAACCCAGGTCTGCTATTAGGTTACTGTAAATGGGAAATCTTAATTTACTAGCTATTTAACCAAAAAATGTTAGCCCCAATTTCTGAATGTGGTAGAAATATGGTACAATGTTCATAATCTGATATGATAGAGGAATATACTCTGTTTGGCTCTGCAGTAGGTATTTGGTATTATTATTCTTCAAAAGACAAAATTGCTTGTTTGATTGCTTGTTAAAAGCATCCAGAACAGGTTAAGATTAGACAACAACAAAAAAATAAGCTTTTAAACCAAAATCCAGGACAATAATTGTATAATTATTAATAACATACATTTAAAAATCATACAAAATAATTGATTTACTAATTTAGAACAAGGCCTAATGCAGACACATCTGTATGATCTATAATTAACAAATACATTGTAGGCCTATGAAGGGATATTGTATGTATTGTTGGACAATTTACTTCCAGTGTTAACATCTTATAGAAATAATTCAGCTATGGCTAAATATATTGTCACCCTTGCACTTTTCTTAAATAATTAAATGTATTTTTCTAAAATAAGTTGACATTGTGTCAAGAACAGCAACGCTGCTGGGTTTTTCCCTCCGTGTGTGTCAAGAATGTCCCACCACCCAAACAACATCCAGCCAACTTGATACAACTGTGGAAAGCAATGGAGTCAACGTGGGCCAGCATCCCTGTGGAACGCTTTTGACACCTTGTAGAGCCCCATGCCCCGACGAATTGCGGCTGTTCTGAGGGCAAAAAGGGGTGCAACTCAAAATTAGGAAGGTGTTCCTAATATTTTGTACACTCACTGTATGTAGAACCTAGTGGTGTGCTGGAGATATTGAAAATGAGGTTGAAAAGCGGTGAAAATGACCCTAGAGAGATATTACCACCTAAGGCTGCAAATAGGCTATTGAGGAGTCTTATTATGTTTAACCAATAATAATGCACTAAATCACAGACTAGGCACATCATGAAACACATTGAGGTGAAACATTCCAGACAGTAGCCTAGTCGCTAAATATAACTCAATTGATTGAACATTACATGCATTTCAATATGATTGAACTAGCCTATATAGGCCCATATAGCCTACGTATCTTTTCATGCCGTCATCTCAATTTTTCATTTGAAACATAATTTTATCCTTCACTTATTTGTAACAATTGCAAATACTTTGGCAACTTTGTAATTGTAGTCAACTTTGTAATTGTAGTCAACTTTGTAATTGTAGTCAACTTTGTTCTGAAATGATCGGCAGTCACAGTCACACAGACAGCATAAACATCTGGATTCTATGTTTAGCGGAGGTCTTCTGTAAATAAAGTGATGCAGAAGGGCAAAAAAAGCATCTAACGATGCCCCCTGGCCACCTCTACGAATGGTCTGGAGCACTAGTAGATGTGTAAAGGTTTTTAAGAACCATGTTACTACCGAAGGCTTTGGGAAACACCTCGGCTACTAAAAAATATATCGTAAGAAGATTCTAACGATGATCTTATTAACTCTATGAATGCTCTGGGAAACGAGGCCCTGAACTTAACACATTGGCCACTCCAGAACAGTCCAGCGTTTCTTCTTGAACCGTTTCTACTTGAACCCTTCCTGGGTGCGTTTTGATGTGTGTTTGGTGTCATTGTCCTGCTGGAAGACCCACAGCCTTGTATGGAGACCCAGTTTTTGGACACTGTGATGAACATTTGATTTCAAAACATTGTGAATTCAGTTGGGGTTTCTTGTGTCTCTTTCAGAATTGGGGTATTTCTATGTAAACCAACTTAATGGAGCATTCCAAGAAAATAACACCCTCCCTACAATCAAACATGGAGGAGGTTTGATAATGCTGTGTGGTTGCTTTGCTGCTTCTGGTACCGGGGGCAAGGCATCATGAAATCAGCAGATTATCAAGGTGTTTTGGAGTCCAATGTTTAACACAGTGTCCAAAAACTGGGTCTCCGTCAAAGGTTGTGGGTCTTCCAGCAGGACAATGACCCCAAGCACACATCATAAAGCACCCAAGAACGGTTAAAAAAATAAAACGCTGTTCTAGACTGGCCAACATTGAGTCCAGATCTGAATCCCTGTTCTGAAAAGAGCAGTTGGTGGAATGCACCCCTCAAATATTGCAGAATTGGAGCAGTTTGCAGCTGAAGAGTGGGCCAAAGTTCCAGCAGATCGGTGCAGCAAGTTCATTGATGGCTACAAGTAGTGTTTGTCAGTAGTTATCATGGCCATACAACCAAGTATTATTTTTCTCAATTAATAAAAAATAAAAAAATTAGTTTAAAAAAAACTAAAATTGTTCTGCAATGTTGAACATTCAGCAACAATGTGTGGAGACCAAACATTTTTTTCAATTTCAACTGAATTTAGAGGAAATAGGAAATTGTTTAAGAAAGGTGCAAGGGTACCAATATATTTGTCCGGAACTGTAAATGCATGGAGGGAAATTGTTTCAGTTATATTATCTATAACGCACTCCAAGAAGGCTACATATCCCTTAAATAAAGTACATTTTCTATCCTATTGACTTCCATTATTAATCAAAGTTTCTACTTGCCTTCAGTGGAGGACAGGTGTGGGGATGATGCATACCAGAGCAGTAGGAAGAACCACATAGTCACAACAGAACAGAAAAAATGAGGCAGAGAAAACTACCTTGGTTTATAAGGAAGGGTTGCATTTCCTTAAACTATAAATACAGGTCATCTTTGTCACCACACCTAGAAAACGCCATACAATGCAGCTCCAATAATCCCACTATTTATTACATTACTGTATTGTGAGTTCAAGAAATTACACACTTTGATACAGCTATATTATATTTTACAGAATAATTTTTAATTGTCAAATAAAGTTACATTTTACTGTAGGTGTCCATTGTAAATGAAGAGGCCTTGCATATTGACAAAAAGTAGTCATCCACACTTAGATAAACCATAGTTTTCTTGTGGTCATATGAATCAGTATTTCATGATAGTAAGATGTAGTTTAGTAGGGTTGATGTATTTACAGTAAAGGAACATGCATTAGTGCTTACAACTGTAAAAATAACTACAAGAGTAGAGGTTATTATCAAGTTTCATATGTCTTAAGAAATAAAAAGACGTGAAAACCCGACATGAACACCAAATGCAACTAATATTAGCCTAAATTACGGTAAACACACACTTCTTGTAACCAATAGAGCGGCAGGAAGCCTGACGGTTAGAGAATTGGGCCAGTAACTGACATTTGCTGCGTTTGAGTACCCGAGCCGACAAAAGTGTAAAAACTGTTTAATGTGCCTTTGAGCCAGAAACGTAACCATCATTTTCTCCAGGGGCGCTGTACTACTACGGCTGAACCTGTAAAACAACACATTTCACTGCACCTATTTGGTGTATGTGACAATAAAACATTATTATTATTATTTTTTTTTTTACATGTAAGGTATCATATGCCATATTTCAACATAAATGAGTTTAACTTGAACAACTATGTTTTTCATGAGCAAAACAAAATCATCTGAGACCCTCAGCTAGATGTCATCATGTTAGGCTGTGGCTGTGGCTGAGATAAGAGAAATGCCAGCTAAATGGAAAGGTTGAGTGATCTGTGGTTTTGTGGTCTGTCTGCTTACTGAGGGAGATGCAGTTATCTCCTACCATCTCAGAAGAGGAAAAGCTAGGGACACTTTTATTAAGCTCATCATCTTTAGCAGAGGCATTTTCATTCGTACACACAGTTCTTCTACATGTGCAGAAGGGGAAATTCTCCATCTCCAAAGAGGACACCTCATCAGACTATGAGTAGGCCTATCAGTCATCCAAGTGTACCTTTTTTTTGTGACAAATATTTAAACATGTTTTGTCATTTTTTTGTTGGGGGTTGGGGGTGGGCGGGGGGGTTAATGTTACAATATTTAAATGAACCTCAATCCATATTCTGTTCATATATTTTCAATTCATTATTTCCCACAGAACATAATGAATACAATACAGACTGATACCTAGTCAGTTGCAAAACTGAATGCGTCTTCTGCATTTAACCCAACCTGAATCAGAGAGGTGCGGGGAGCTGCCTTAATCGACGTCCGCTGCACCCTGGAAGCAGTTGTTGTTGGTGTTAACTGCCTTGCTCAAGGGCAGAACGGCATATTTTTCCACCTTGCCGTCTCAGGGATTCAAACCTACAACCTTCCGGTTACTGGACTAACCCTCTGAACCGCTAGGCTACCTGCTGTACATAACTAAAATGTATTGATCATTTTGATCATATTATAAAGTTGAAGTAATAACACATTTAAAAAAAGAAGGTGCCTCCACCACCAACCTCCCATCCCATTCACCCAGCCCCACCCAGCCAACACGCCACCACCCCCAACCTCCCATCCCATTCACCAAACCCCACCCAGCCAACACGCCACCACCCCCAACCTCCCATCCCATTCACCAAACCCCACCCAGCCAACATGCCTCCACCACCAACCTCCCATCCCATTCACCAAACCCCACCCAGCCAACATGCCTCCACCCCCAACCTCCCATCCCATTCACCAAACCCCACCCAGCCAAAATGCCTCCACCACCAACCTCCCATCCCATTCACCCAGCCCCACCCAGCCAACACGCCACCACCCCCAACCTCCCATCCCATTCACCAAACCCCACCCAGCCAACACGCCACCACCCCCAACCTCCCATCCCATTCACCAAACCCCACCCAGCCAACACGCCACCACCCCCAACCTCCCATCCCATTCACCAAACCCCACCCAGCCAAAATGCCTCCACCACCAACCTCCCATCCCATTCACCAAACCCCACCCAGCCAAAATGCCTCCACCACCAACCTCCCATCCCATTCACCCAACCCCACCCAGCCAACACGCCACCACCCCCAACCTCCCATCCCATTCACCAAACCCCACCCAGCCAAAATGCCTCCACCCCCAACCTCCCATCCCATTCACCAAACCCCACCCAGCCAACATGCCTCTACCCCCAACCTCCCATCCCATTCACACAACTCCATCCAGCCAACACGCCACTACCCCCAACATCCCACCCCATTCACCAAACCCCACCCAGCCAACACGCCACCACCCCCAACATCCCACCCCATTCACCAAACCCCACCCAGCCAACACGTCACCACCCCCAACCTCCCAGTCCATTCACCCAGCCCCACCCAGCCAACACGCCACCACCCCCAACCTCCCAGTCCATTCACCCAACCCCACCCAGCCAACATGCCACCACCCCCAACCTCCCATCCCATTCACCCAACCCCACCCCACCCAGCCAACAATCAATCCCAGAACAACACCAAAGGACCCTGTGAAGATGCAGGAGGAAACAGGTACAAAAGTATTTATATCCACAGTATAATGAGTCCTATTTCAACATAACCTGAAAGACCACTCAGCAAGGAAGAAGCCACTGGTCCAAAACTGCCATAAAAAAGTCAGACTACGGTTTGCAACTGCACATGGGGACAAAGATCGTACTTTTTGGAGAAATGTCCTCTGGTCTGATGAAACAAAAATGTAACTGTTTGGCCATAATGACCATCGTTATGTTTGGAGGAAAAAAGGGGAGGCTTGCAAGCGGGGCGGCAGGGTAGCCTAGTGGTTAGAGCGTTGGACTAGTAACTGGAAGGTTGAAAGTTCAAACCCCCGAGCTGACAAGGTACAAATCTGTCGTTCTGCCCCTGAACAGGCAGTTAACCTAGGCCGTCATTGAAAATAAGAATTTGTTCTTAACTGACTTGCCTAGTTAAATAAAGGTAAAAAAATACATTAAAATAAGAACAGGGGTGGCAGCATCATTTTGTGTGGGTGCTTTGCTGCAGGAGGGACTGGTGCACTTCACAAAATAGATGGCCTCATGAGAAAGGAAAAATATGTGGATATATTGAAGCAACAAGACATCAGTCAGAAAGTTAAAGCAAATGGGTCTCCCAAACAGACTTCCAAAGTTGTGGCAAAATTGCTTAAGGACAACAAAGTCAAGATATTGGAGTGGCCATCACAAAGCCCTGACCTCAATCCTATAGAAAATATGTGGGCAGAACTGAAAAAGCGTATGCAAGCAAGGAGGCCTTGTTGTGGGAAGCTTGTGGAAGGCTACCTGAAAGATTTGACCCAAGTTAAACAATTTAAAGGCAATGCTACCAAATACTAATTGAGTGTATGTCAACTTCTGACCCAGTGGGAATGTCATGAAAGAAATAAAAGCTGAAATAAATCACATACTATTATTCTGACATTTCACATTCTTAAAATGAAGTGGTGATCCTAACTGACCTAAAACAGGGAATTTTTTACAATAATTAAATATCAGAAATTGTGAAAAACTGAGTTCAAATGTCTTTGGCTAAGGTATATGAAAACTTCCGACTTCAACTGTATGTGTTGGCCTTTAGCTGAGATTATTCTTTACAGAGTCAAGTATATTTGTCCAGGGCTTAATTGTGAGGTGATTGCCATCTAAGAGCCAACATTTTTTTTTGTGGCAGGGCTGCCTGCCAGGGTACTTTTAAAGAAGCACTTAGTTAAGCACAGATAAAATGCACTCTGAAACTTCCCCCTGTTGCAATATGACTGAGGATAATCATTGTATGCATTATGTTTATGTTAATTAATTATTTGCTTGGATGTAACTTAGTAGCCAACATACAGTGCCTTGCGAAAGTATTCGGCCCCCTTGAACTTTGCGACCTTTTGCCACATTTCAGGCTTCAAACATAAAGATATAAAACTGTATTTTTTTTGTGAAGAATCAACAACAAGTGGGACACAATCATGAAGTGGAACGGCATTTATTGGATATTTCAAACTTTTTTAACAAATCAAAAACTGAAAAATTGGGCGTGCAAAATTATTCAGCCCCTTTACTTTCAGTGCAGCAAACTCTCTCCAGAAGTTCAGTGAGGATCTCTGAATGAACCAATGTTGACCTAAATGACTAATGATGATAAATACAATCCACCTGTGTGTAATCAAGTCTCCGTATAAATGCACCTGCACTGTGATAGTCTCAGAGGTCCGTTAAAAGCGCAGAGAGCATCATGAAGAACAAAGAAACACACCAGGCAGGTCCGAGATACTGTTGTGAAGAAGTTTAAAGCCGGATTTGGATACAAAAATATTTCCCAAGCTTTAAACATCCCAAGGAGCACTGTGCAAGCGATAATATTGAAATGGAAGGAGTATCAGACCACTGCAAATCTACCAAGACCTGGCCGTCCCTCTAAACTTTCAGCTCATACAAGGAGAAGACTGATCAGAGATGCAGCCAAGAGGCCCATGATTACTCTGGATGAACTGCAGAGATCTACAGCTGAGGTGGGAGACTCTGTCCATAGGACAACAATCAGTCGTATATTGCACAAATCTGGCCTTTATGGAAGAGTGGCAAGAAGAAAGGCATTTCTTAAAGATATCCATCAAAAGGTGTTGTTTAAAGTTTGCCACAAGCCACCTGGGAGACACACCAAACATGTGGAAGAAGGTGCTCTGGTCAGATGAAACCAAAATTGAACTTTTTGGCAACAATGCAAAACGTTATGTTTGGCGTAAAAGCTACACAGCTCATCAACCTGAACACACCATCCCCACTGTCAAACATGGTGGTGGCAGCATCATGGTTTGGGCCTGCTTTTCTTCAGCAGGGACAGGGAAGATGGTTAAAATTGATGGGAAGATGGATGGAGCCAAATACAGGACCATTCTGGAAGAAAACCTGATGGAGTCTGCAAAAGACCTGAGACAGGGATGGAGATTTGTCTTCCAACAAGACAATGATCCAAAACATAAAGCGAAATCTACAATGGAATGGTTCAAAAATAAACATATCCAGGTGTTAGAATGGCCAAGTCAAAGTCCAGACCTGAATCCAATCGAGAATCTGTGGAAAGAACTGAAAACTGCTGTTCACAAATGCTCTCCATCCAACCTCACTGAGCTCGAGCTGTTTTGCAAGGAGGAATGGGAAAAAATGTCAGTCTCTCGATGTGCAAAACTGATAGAGACATACCCCAAGCGAATTACAGCTGTAATCGCAGCAAAAGGTGGCGCTACAAAGTATTAACTTAAGGGGGCTGAATAATTTTGCACGCCCAATTTTTCAGTTTTTGATTTGTTAAAAAAGTTTGAAATATCCAATAAATGTCGTTCCACTTCATGATTGTGTCCCACTTGTTGTTGATTCTTCACAAAAAATACAGTTTTATATCTTTATGTTTGAAGCCTGAAATGTGGCAAAAGGTCGCAAAGTTCAAGGGGGCCGAATACTTTCGCAAGGCACTGTATGTTAAAGAAATGCTTGGATGTCTATCATAAAACTACTGTACTTGCAATGCTTGCTTTCATTTCACGAGAAAAACACATACCACAGAGACATCTCTGCTAACAGAAACCACATCTTCCATCGTAGTGAGCCGATGCATTGACTGTTTTTTTTCCACATACTGTAGGTATTACATGTCCTTAAATTGAACTTGCAATTTAGATGAATTCTTAAATTATACTATTTCTCCATCTCTTTCTTTGTTTGTTTTTGATTTATTTCATTGAAAAAGTTTAGGTGTAATACAAAGTATGTGGGTTTCTAAAACGGGCTATTGCATAAGACACCCCACCCCAGTAACCGTGGTGACAGTGAGGCCTAATGGTCTATTGTGATGCAATAGGAGTAAAGCCGTGAATACCATTCAGTCATTCTCTAGCTAGCTCTGGCAGCCAATGCCACAAATCATGTTAGTGAAACAGGTTTAGTGGCACTTCAAAGGTCAGTGACAATGTCAGGAAGATTAAGTCAGACTGACAGAAAGAGATGGACAGCATCACCGAATACAGGTCATATTATGGTTAGATCATCCAGTGGTCTTAAACTAATCATACAGTACTTGAGATTTTAACTGCAAGGTATTTATTCTGCATTATTTATGAAAACAGACTGTTGGTAATTGTAATAAATGAAAAAAATAATAATTATGTCAGCCTTTGTCTACTCGCAGTGTTTCTTTATCCTGGTTCTGGGGACACAAAGGAGAGACATTTAGTTTTTTGCACAAGCACTACACACCTGATTCAAATAATCAAAGCTTGATGTTGAGTTGATAATTTGAATCAACTGTGTAGTGCTAGGACAAAAAAACAAAATGTTTGTCCCTTTAGGTCCCCAGGACCAGGATTAAGAAACACGACTCTACCGTCATTTGAGCGTAAGGTGAAAGGTGAAGATTTTATATCACACACTGTAGCGCCCCCTACTGGCGACTTATCAAATTTCACCATGAAGGGCATTATAGGTAAAAAATAAAAATATATGTAAAATAAAAATTTAAACATATCACCATCATTCAGGGGGAGAAACACTAGAACAAACAAACAACTTAATAGCAAAACCATTTTCTAAATTCTTCTTGCTTTATTTGTGAAATATAGAATACACACCTCTGTGCCTCTGGTCTCTTTCAGCCATCATCCTCCAGGGCCCTCAAACTCAACTCTGGACCTCCAAGTTAGTTTCACTGCATTTTTTCATTGTTCTCCTCTAATCAGGGACTCCTTTAGAGCTGGGACACCAGCTGTGTACAGTTAATTATCAGGTAGAACAGAAATCCAGCAGTCGTCTCCAGACCTTGCAGGCTAAGAGTTCAATACCCCTGCTCTAGGGAATCAGTGTATCTCTATTGCCGGCATGAGTACTGGTGCCACCTCTGCTGAACCTGCACATCCGCTCACTTGTCATTGGATCAGGTTTATGAGGAGCAGTATGGATAAGGTTCTCATGGCTACTACACAACCTCCCACTCACTTGTCATTGGATCAGGTTTATGAGGAGCAGTATGGATAAGGTTCTCATGGCTACTACACAACCTCCCACTCACTTGTCATTGGATCAGGTTTATGAGGAGCAGTATGGATAAGGTTCTCATAGCTACTACACAACCTCCCACTCACTTGTCATTGGATCAGGTTTATGAGGAGCAGTATGGATAAGGTTCTCATGGCTACTACACAACCTCCCACTCACTTGTCATTGGATCAGGTTTATGAGGAGCAGTATGGATAAGGTTCTCATGGCTACTACACAACCTCCCACTCAAACACTTATTTTATTCATACACCATCCATCCATCCATATATATATATATATATATATATATATATATATATATAGCATATGACACAACTTTACCCAGCTGTTATCACTTCCATTAGTGTAAATAATGTGATTCATATAGCTATGTATGTTTGGAAATGAATGTTGGCAAATATGTGTGAGATGTCCATAACATAGCTGCAGATTGTACACCAGATAATGAGATGAGAAATCACCAAAGATTTGTGTCATCCATTGCTGCACGTTACAGGTTGGCCTACACAAAACGCTGCCATCGCTTCTTCACCTGACCTGGTATTGGCGATACTCTCTTCGTTCTCGATTCTGGAAAACAGTTGTATTATAAATGACATTTACTGTATAAGGCAACTGTTTTCCAGATTTGAAAAGGAAGAGAGTATCGCCAATACCAGGTTAGTATTTTATTTGTATTTAACCTTTATTTAACTAGGCAAGTCAGTTAAGAACAAATTCTTATTTACAATGCCGGCCTACCCCATCCAAACCCTAACGACGCTGGGCCAATCGTGCGCCGCCCTATGAGAATCCCAATCATGGCCGGTTGTGATACAGCCTGGAATCAAACCAGGGTCTGTAGTGACACCTCTAGCACTGAGATACAGTGCCTTAACTGCTGCGCCACTCGGGAGCCTCAAGTTGGCATTGTTTTGTATAGGCAAACCTGTAGCGTCCAGTAATGGATGCCAGAAATCTTTGGTTATATCTCATTGTCTGGTGTACAATCTGTAGTTATCCATAACAGTGCTCATTACTCTAGTCCTATCTGCACTATATAACCCAAAATAAAGCTAACGAATAAATACTAAAGTAACTTCAAAACAGCTGTAGTGCACAGTTTCAGATTTTTCATTGCAATATTATGCAAACAATAATAATTGTAGGAGGGGGAAAAAAAGTAGGATTGTAAACACCAGATCTTATAGTCCAATCAAGTACAGTAACAGCACCGACATGTTAGCATGTTGAAGAGAAAAGTATTTTGTGTATTACACAGCCGTCAACAGGCTGCATATACACTTAAACCTGTAACACAATATTACAAGAGCGTCTGAACTGAAAAACACTGTTGGTGATAATGGATGTCAATGATAGGATACTGTGAACTCAAAGATGGATAGATACTTTTTTTCTCACTGGTAACCTCTTCTCCCTTATTTATGACTCATTGACAGTGGATGTTGCTCAATCCCTCCTCTACATTTGATTTCCCAAGGGGGGGACGGGGGGACGGGGGGGGGGACGGGGGGGGTGGAACGGGGGGACATGTAGAATACCTAAAACGGTATCCATGCATATCTGTGATGAATTAACACACGTCCTCCCAACCTACTACACACAGACCATACAATCGGACTCACTTTGCATTCTGGCGAGAAACATGCCTGAATGTTTTTTTATTTTGTTCATTTTTTTAAACCTAATGTTCACTTTTGGTGCAGACATCATTATTACGTTACAATGTTGTTGTCAGGGAAAAATAAATCAAACAAACTGTTCTGAGAGAAATAAAATAAGATACCATGCAAAACGCCAGATGAGCTAGTCGTATCTGACACCACTAATATCAGTAGCTTCTCTTCTCCACCGTCTACTGAACAGGACTAATATCAGTAGCTTCTCTTCTCCACCGTCTACTGAACAGGACTAATATCAGTAGCTTCTCTTCTCCACCGTCTACTGAACAGGACTAATATCAGTAGCTTCTCTTCTCCGCCGTCTACTGAACAGGACTAATATCAATAGCTTCTCTTCTCCACCGTCTACTGAACAGGACTAATATCAGTAGCTTCTCTTCTCCACCGTCTACTGAACAGGACTAATATCAGTAGCTTCTCTTCTCCACCGTCTACTGAACAGGACTAATATCAGTAGCTTCTCTTCTCCACCGTCTACTGAACAGGACTAATATCAGTAGCTTCTCTTCTCCACCGTCTACTGAACAGGACTAATATCAGTAGCTTCTCTTCTCCACCGTCTACTGAACAGGACTAATATCAGTAGCTTCTCTTCTCCACCGTCTACTGAACAGGAACATGCATTGCTGTATTAAGCTAGAAGATGCATGTGATTTAGAGACGTATGATAGAAAATATGTTACATATGTAGTACCATCTAACGATCACTCCTTTTATTTTCAAATTCATTTGTGTAAAGATATCTATTGCAGAATACAGTATTCATATTTCTATCTGTAAAGATGTATTTAAATATCAATATAATTGTGCAATTATTCATAATCTTTATAATCTCTCCCTGCCATTTCTTTACACACATTATGTATATTAGTTTTTCCTGCTTCTTCTAACGTTGCATATCTTTGAAAAGTTAAAGGCTTTCGATGCCACGGTGGGTATATAATTGTTGAAAAGCACTCTTAGTAACCACACCATCCATCTGTGTCCCTTCTCTGAGTCCAAGAGACATTGTCACCTGTTCCTGGTCAGCTCAGATTGTGTCTGTGGTACTGCTTCGAACCCCCCCCCCCCCCCGTATCTCCCTGGGCCAAAAGGTCAACCTCACAGTAACTGTTCCAGCACATCAAATGGATAGTTACAATTAATTTACTTTATTTTTCTCACGCTGCCCCTACCTTGACTATTCAGTAGACATTACGTTGGTATCGGAGTGAAGCATTTGCAAAGAGTGTGGACGTTATCATCCTTCTTTCCCATGTTCTTCTCTGACGGACCCCATTCCTCTTGTTTTGTGCAATGGGTCAAGCTCCTGTGCTTCAGAGGGTTATAAAGAGGAGATCTTGACAGTTTCCTGGGTGTTATAGATACTGGAGCGAGAGTTGCGTAGGATGCCAGGGATGGCGGGTGAGTTAGGTAGGCTCTCATCAGGACTGTTGGCTGGGGGAGTGGGGATACTGATGATGGCTGCTGTGTAGTCAGTACAGTTCAGCTTCAGGTCTTCAGTTCTGGCGTTTAGACTGGAGCGACTGCTCACACACACACACACACACACACACACACACACACAGATATAAAGTTAGACACTGCACGTATCTGTCACCATTACCCCAAAATAGTCACGTGTTTATGTTGAGAGGACTTGTATGTGTCCTCATTGTAAGTAGATTAGTGTATTCAAGACAAGTTGTTTGTTCTTCCACTGTCTGTATAGTGATACATCCATCATAGCAACTATGTATAGAAATGCAAGCACTCAATAAAACAAACAAACTCACCATTATCAACTGTTTCCCTTAAAAATAAACAGTGTCACACTACAGTGACAAATTAAATACATTTTCCCATTGTTTTCAACTACATTTCTCATTAAACCCAATGGAGGTTGTTTTGACAAAACATCGACAGCATCAACATAGTTAGAGCCAGCAGAGTTTGAACAACTTAGAAACTGAATGTTCTTCTTAATGAATGGGCCAGAGCTAAATGTAGTAAAACACCAACAGCCTCTACAGGTGATTGAGTGGTGAGGCAAAGATAGAAAGGGAGGAGTGGGCTCCTTGGATCAGGTGGACAGTGTGTGCTGTACAGTACCTCTGTGGGTACTGAGTACCAACAGGTGTCTTGGTGACGTGCAGCGTGTCCAGCTCCTGCACACTTCCCCGGCTGACAGATACGGTGGAGTTGGCAAGGCGAATGGCCCTCCTCTTGGCCCGCCGGGAGCAGCAGGTGGTGGTGGCCCCCTGCTGGCTGGACAAGGAAGTGCTGCGGCTGGTGCGGAAGCCCATTGAGTCCATCATACACACCTCGCTGTAGGTGACTTCATCGGTGAACTCGTGATTCTGTCGACACATAAAATACAGAAAGACGTCTATCCTGGCCTCTGAACGGCCATCTTTAAACTAGCTGCAGGTGGCTGTATACTATATGATAACTTCTCATAACTGCTGAAAGTGTGAAACAGTGTGAAACACTGCCGAGTATATATACAGTACATCAAAATGAGCAATAAACGTATCAGACAATATTATCTATGAGATTTTTAAAAAAGCAGCACTCACGGTGGTTTTCTCCAAGCACTGCAATAGATGATGATGTTGATGCTCGAAGGCGGACCTGTTCTTCACACAAAAAGCTGTGCTGTCACTATCGCCACCCTGAGGGACACAGCAAGACAGCAACTCACTTAGCCCAACATAGCCACACATGAAAAGACCTTATCAGTGTAACTCGATCACATCAATAGTAGTTAGTAGTTGGCAACGTATTGCTGTGGGAAGCAAACTTCAGATTATAAACACAAATGGGAGGTGATTTTGTCCAACAAACATTGTAGAATGAGTTATTCTTTAGGCAATAATACAGTATATTGATGAGTAGAGCATATACTGATGAGTAGACAGTATACTGATGAGTAGACATTATACTGAAGAGTGGACATTATACTGATGAGTAGACATTATACTGATGAGTAGACATTATACTGATGAGTAGACATTATACTGATGAGTAGACATTATACTGATGAGTAGACATTATACTGATGAGTAGACATTATACTGATGAGTAGACATTATACTGATGAGTAGACATTATACTGATGAGTAGACATTATACTCATTATACTGATGAGTAGACATACTGATGAGTAGAGCATATACTGATGAGTAGACAGTATACTGATGAGTAGACATTATACTGATGAGTAGACATTATACTGATGAGTAGACATTATACTGATGAGTAGACATTATACTGATGAGTAGACATTATACTGATGAGTAGACATTATACTGATGAGTAGACATTATACTGATGAGTAGACATTATACTGATGAGTAGACATTATACTGATGAGTAGACATTATACTGATGAGTAGACATTATACTGATGAGTAGACATTATACTGATGAGTAGACATTATACTGATGAGTAGACATTATACTCATTATACTGATGAGTAGACATACTGATGAGTAGACATTATACTGAAGAGTAGACATTATACTGAAGAGTAGACATTATACTGAAGAGTAGACGGTATACTGATGAGTAGGCAGTATACTGACGAGTAGAGCATATACTGATGAGTAGAGCATATACTGATGAGTAGAGCATATACTGAAGAGTAGACATTATACTGATGAGTAGGCATTATACTGAAGAGTGGACATTATACTGAAGAGTAGACAGTATACTGATGAGAAGACATTATACTGAAGAGTAGAGCATATACTGATGAGTAGAGCATATACTGATGAGTAGAGCATATACTGATGAGTAGGCAGTATACTGATGAGTAGGCAGTATACTGATGAGTAGGCAGTATACTGAAGAGTAGACAGTATACTGATGAGTAGGCAGTATACTGATGAGTAGAGCATATACTGATGAGTAGAGCATATACTGATGAGTAGGCAGTATACTGATGAGTAGGCAGTATACTGATGAGTAGGCAGTATACTGAAGAGTAGACAGTATACTGATGAGTAGGCAGTATACTGATGAGTAGAGCATATACTGATGAGTAGGCAGTATACTGAAGAGTAGAGCATATACTGATGAGTAGGCAGTATACTGATGAGTAGGCAGTATACTGAAGAGTAGACAGTATACTGATGAGTAGACAGTATACCTCCACAGCTTATTACTGAGTGACTGCCCTTGACTGTCTGTACAGTAAGTCTTCTCCCTCTCTAATGATGTTAACCCGGACACAAAGAACTGTCTCCTGTATACCCACGACTACGTGGTCTCACACAGTTCCAACTACATCATCAAGTTTGCAGACGACAATTTTATGCCTGACTACCAACAATGACGATACGGCCTACAGA
Source organism: Oncorhynchus mykiss (assembly GCF_057628025.1). Classification (NCBI taxonomy): domain Eukaryota; kingdom Metazoa; phylum Chordata; class Actinopteri; order Salmoniformes; family Salmonidae; genus Oncorhynchus; species Oncorhynchus mykiss. The sequence continues at coordinate 69,998,721 of NC_143037.1, read as the reverse complement.
GAAGAGGTAGGTACTCTGACGTCGTGGTGCTAGGTAAGCAACCTCTCCCTCAACGTCAGCAAAACAAAAGAGCTGATTGTGGACTTCAGGAAGAACCAGGCTGGGCACGCCCCCATTGTCATCAACGGAGCCGCCGTGGAGACGAGAGGTCGACCGATTATGATTTTTCAACGCCGATACCGATACCGATTATTGGAGGACCAAAAAAGACGATACCGATTAATCGGCCGATTTGTAATTTTTAAAGATTTGTAATAATGACAATTACAACAATACTGAATGAACACTTATTTTAACTTAATATAATACATCAATAAATTCAATTTAGCCTCAAATAAATAATGAAACATGGTCAATTTGGTTTAAATAATGCAAAAACAAAGTGTTGGAGTGTAACGGTTGTCTTGGGTGGAAGAAGGAGAGGACCGAAGCGCAGCGTGGTTAGTGTTCATCTTATTAATGGAAACCTGAACACTTCAAAAATACTAAACAACAAAGTGACACCCGAAACAGTTCTATCTGGTGCAGACACACAAAGACTGAAAATAACCACCCACAAAACACCAACACAAAACAGTTCTATCTGGTGCAGACACACAAAGACTGAATATAACCACCCACAAAACACAAAGGAAAACAGTTCTATCTGGTGCAGACACACAAAGACTGAATATAACCACCCACAAAACACCAACACAAAACAGTTCTGTCTGGTGCAGACACACAAAGACTGAATATAACCACCCACAAAACACCAACACAACAAAGTGACACCCGAAACAGTTCTATCTGGTGCAGACACACAAAGACTGAATATAACCACCCACAAAACACCAACAGAAAACAGTTCTATCTGGTGCAGACACACAAAGACTGAATATAACCACCCACAAAACACCAACAGAAAACAGTTCTATCTGGTGCAGACACACAAAGACTGAATATAACCACCCACAAAACACCAACAGAAAACAGTTCTATCTGGTGCAGACACACAAAGACTGAATATAACCACCCACAAAACACCAACAGAAAACAGGCTACCTAAATATGGTTCTCAATCAGGGACAATGACTAACACCTGCCTCTGATTGAGAACCATATCAGGCCAAACACAGAAATAGAACATCATAGAAAAACTAACATAGACAACCCACCCAGCTCACACCCTGACCATACTAAAACAAAAGACAAAACAAAGGAACTAAGGTCAGAACGTGACATGGAGAAGAAAGTAATATGTGCCATGTAAAAAAGCTAACGTTTCAGTTCCTTGCTCAGAACATGAGAACATATGAAAGCTGGTGGTTCCTTTTAACATGAGTTTTCAATATTCCCAGGTAAGAAGTTTTAGGTTGTAGTTATTATAGGAATTATAGGACTATTTCCCTCTATACCATTTGTATTTCATTAACCTTTGACTATTGGATGTTCTTATAGGCACTTTAGTACTGCCAGTGTGACACTATAGCTTCCGTCCCTCTCCTCGCTCCTCCCTGGGCTCGAACCAGCAACACAACGACAACAGCCACCCTCGAAGCAGCGTTACCCATGCAGAGCAAGGGGAACAACTACTAGAAGGCTCAGAGCGAGTGACGTTTGAAACACTATTAGCACGCTAACTAGCCAGCCATTTCACTTCGGTTACACCAGCCTCATCTTTCGGTTACACCAGCCTCATCTCGGGAGTTGATAGGCTTGAAGTCATAAACAGCGCAATGCTTGACGCACAACGAAGAGCTGCTGGCAAAATGCACAAAAGTGCTGTTTGAATGAATGTTTACGCGCCTGCTTCTGCCTACCACCGCTCAGTCAGATACTTAGATAATTGTATGCTCAGTCAGATTATATGCAACGCAGGACACGCTAGATAATATCTTGTAATATCATCAACCATGTGTAGTTAACTAGTGATTATGATTTATTGATTGTTTTTTATAAGTTAAGTTTACTGCTAGCTAGCAACTTACCTTGGCTTACTGCATTCGCGTAACAGGCAGTCTCCTTGTGGAGTGCAACGAGAGAGAGGCAGGTCGTTATTGCAGTGGACTAGTTACCTTTAAGATTAGATCCCCCGAGCTGACAAGGTGAATATCTGTCATTCTGCCGTCATTGAAAATAAGAATGTGTTCTTAACTGACTTGCCTAGTTAAATTTAAAAAAATACAGATTTCCGATTGTTATGAAAACTTGAAATCGGCCCTAATTAATCGGCCATTCCGATTAATCGGTCGACCTCTAGAGGAGACAGTGAAAAAGTGAAGTACCTCGTAAAGTCCCACATCTTCAAGGAGCTGAAATGGTCAAACAACACGGACACCGTAGTGAAGAAGGTAAGACAGCAACTCTTCAACCTCAAGAGGCTGAAGAAATTCGGCATGTCCCTGTGAGCCCTCACAGTGTTCTACAGGATCATCATCGAGAGCATTCTGTCAGGCTGCATCACAGCCTGGTACAGCAACTCCACCTCCGCTGTCCACAAGGTACTACAGAGGGTTGTACACTCAGTCGAACGCACCACTGGCTGCACACTGCCTGTCCTCCACGACAACTACAACACCAGGTGTCACAGGAAGGCAAAGAAGATCATCAGGGAACCCAGCCTGACCCAGCCTGCTTTCACGGGCTGTTCTCCCCCAAAACATACATTTATCCACTGGCCCCTGCACACCCTCACCCCTCAATGAACAGTTATACTTGTCAGTCACTGGTCACAATCTTTGTTTACACACTTCGCCACTTTTAACTGCAGCAACTGTATAGAATGTTTAACTAATTGTAAATATATATATGTAGACAAGACAAGGTTCTGTCTATATTATATTATTTTACTTGGTATTATTACTAGTATTATTGCTATTATTAGTACTATTATCAGTACTTTTATTACCAGTAGTATTACTAGTATTATTGCTATTACCATTATTACTAGTGTTATTACTATTACTCGTAGTATTATTATCACTGTTATTACTAGTATCATTATTAGCATTATTACCAGTGCCATTACTATTATTGGTACAAGCATTATTACCATTACTATTATTACCGGTATTATTACTATTACTATTATTACTAGTGTCATTACTGGTGTGATTACTAGTATTATTATTAGTACTATTATTAGTGCTGTTGCTATTATTGCTAGTATTATCACTATTATTAGTACCATCGCTACTATTACCAGTGGTATTACTAGTATTATTACTATTGCTATTATTACTAGTATTATTACTGTTATTATTACTAGTATAATTATTGTTGCTATTATTACTGGTATAATTACTAGTATTATTGTTACTGTTAGTGCTAGTATGATTACTAGTATTATTACTGGTATAATTACTATTATTGGTGCTATTATTGTTACAATTACTATTACTGGCATTATTACTAGTAGTATTACTATTATTACTAGTATTATTACTAGTATTATTACTCATATTAGTACTTGTATTATTACTTTGGTTATCAGTATTACTATTATTAATAGCATCATTACTATTACAATTATTAGTACTATTATTATTACTTTTACCACTATTACTGGTAGTATTACTATTATTACTGGTATTATCACTGGTATTATCACTATTATTGGTACTATTAGTATTACTATTACTATTTTTACTAATATTAGTACTATTATTATTATTGCTGTTTGTATTACTGTTACTATTATTACTAGTATTATTACTATTATTAGTACTATTATTATTACTGTTACTATTATTACTAGTATTATTACTGTTATTATTACTATTATTAGAACTATTATTATTGCGGTTGCTACTATTACTTGTATTATTACTAATAGTCTTACCTTTATTACTATTGTTAGTACTATCATTATTACTATTACTATTGTCACTTGTATTATTACTAGTATCATTACTAGTAGTATTACTTGTATTATTGCAAGCACTATTATTACAAGTATTATTACTAGTATTATTACTGGAAACCAATACTATTATTATTGCTGGCATTAGTATTATTACTATTGCTATTTGTGTTATCACTAGTATTATTACAAGTGTTATTAATAGTGTTAGTACTATTATTATTGCCTTTGTTAGTACTATTATCATTACTTGTATTATTACTGCCGTTATTACTATTATTACTATTATTACTTTTATTACTTGTATTATTACTATTATTACTGTTATTACTTGTATTATTACTGTTATTGCTGTTATTACGTGTATTATTACTATTATTACTGTTATTACCAGCATTATTACAATTATTACTATTATTACTGCAATTACTTGTATTATTACTGTTATTATTACTATCACTTGTATTATTACTAGTATTATTACTCTTTGTATTATTATTACCAGTATTATTACTATTTTTGCTACTATTACTATCATTACTTGTATTGTTACAAGTATTATTACTATTGTCACTATTATTACTTGTATTATTACTATTACTACTTGTATTGTTACAAGTATTATTACTCGTATTATTACTGTCGTTATCACTGGTGTTATTACAGGTATTATTACTGGTGTTGGTGCTATTATTATTACTTGTATTGTTACTAGTATTATTACTGGTGTTATTACCAGTGTTATTACTAGTGTTAGTACTATTATTATTACTTGTATTATTATTACTGGTGTTATTACTATTATTACTATTATTACTGGTGTTATTACTAGTAGTATTACTGGCGTTATTACTAGTATTATTACTTGTGTTAGTGCTATTATTATTGCTTGTATTATTATTAGCATTATTGCTATTATTACTACTATTACTTGTATTATTGCTGGCATTAATACTATTATTATTTCCTGTATTAGTATTATTATTGGTATTATTACTATTATTACCTTTATTATTACTAGCATTATTACTATTATTATTACTTACATTATTATTATTACTATTATTACGTATATTATTACTAGCAGTATTACTATTATTAGTACTTGTATTAGTATTATTACTCATGTTATTTTTAGCATTATTACTATTATTGCCTGTATTAGTGCTATTATTAGCGCTAGTATTGGCAGTATCACTATTATTACTTGTATTATTACTGGCATTATTGCTATTATTAGTACTGTTACTATTATTACTTGTATTATTACTGGTATTATTACTGTTGTTATTTCCTGTATTAGTACTATTATTTGCACTATTATTAGTACTATTACTATTATTACTTGTATTATTACTGGTATTATTACTATTGTTTCACTCACTTATCTTTGACCTGCATTGATGGAGTTTGGAGCTTAAGAATTTCATTGTACCCTTCAATTACTGTACATCTGTGACTAATAAACTCTAATTTGATTTGAACACAGAACCCCAGAGGACCAGTGCCACCTCAGATGCTTCCTAAAAATCTAGCTAAGATTTCCAGGTCAAGGTGGTTAATCACCATCATACAGTGCCTTGCGAAAGTATTCGGCCCCCTTGAACTTTGCGACCTTTTGCCACATTTCAGGCTTCAAACATAAAGATATAAAACTGTATTTTTTTGTGAAGAATCAACAACAAGTGGGGCACAATCATGAAGTGGAACGACATTTATTGGATATTTCAAACTTTTTTTAACAAATCAAAAACTGAAAAATTGGGCGTGCAAAATTATTCAGCCCCCTTAAGTTAATACTTTGTAGCGCCGCCTTTTGCTGCGATTACAGCTGTAAGTCGCTTGGGGTATGTCTCTATCAGTTTTGCACATCGAGAGACTGACATTTTTTCCCATTCCTCCTTGCAAAACAGCTCGAGCTCAGTGAGGTTGGATGGAGAGCATTTGTGAACAGCAGTTTTCAGTTCTTTCCACAGATTCTAGATTGGATTCAGGTCTGGACTTTGACTTGGCCATTCTAACACCTGGATATGTTTATTTTTGAACCATTCCATTGTAGATTTTGCTTTATGTTTTGGATCATTGTCTTGTTGGAAGACAAATCTCCGTCCCAGTCTCAGGTCTTTTGCAGACTCCATCAGGTTTTCTTCCAGAATGGTCCTGTATTTGGCTCCATCCATCTTCCCATCAATTCTAACCATCTTCCCTGTCCCTGCTGAAGAAAAGCAGGCCCAAACCATGATGCTGCCACCACCATGTTTGACAGTGGGGATGGTGTGTTCAGCTGTGTTGCTTTTACGCCAAACATAACGTTTTGCATTGTTGCCAAAAAGTTCAATTTTGGTTTCATCTGACCAGAGCACCTTCTTAAAGATGTTTGGTGTGTCTCCCAGGTGGCTTGTGGCAAACTTTAAACAACACTTTTTATGGAAATCTTTAAGAAATGGCTTTCTTCTTGCCACTCTTCCATAAAGGCCAGATTTGTGCAATATACGACTGATTGTTGTCCTATGGACAGAGTCTCCCACCTCAGCTGTAGATCTCTGCAGTTCATCCAGAGTGATCATGGGCCTCTTGGCTGCATCTCTGATCAGTCTTCTCCTTGTATGAGCTGAAAGTTTAGAGGGACGGCCAGGTCTTGGTAGATTTGCAGTGGTCTGATACTCCTTGCACACTGCTCCTTGGGATGTTTAAAGCTTGGCAAATCTTTTTTGTATCCAAATCCGGCTTTAAACTTCTTCACAACAGTATCTCGGACCTGCCTGGTGTGTTCCTTGTTCTTCATGATGCTCTCTGCGCTTTTAACGGACCTCTGAGACTATCACAGTGCAGGTGCATTTATACGAAGACTTGGTTACACACAGGTGGATTGTATTCATCATCGTTTGTCATTTAGGTCAACATTGGATCATTCAGAGATCCTCACTGAACTTCTGGAGAGAGTTTGCTGCACTGAAAGTAAAGGGGCTGAATAATTTTGCACACCCAATTTTTCAGTTTTTGATTTGTTAAGAAAGTTTGAAATATCCAATAAATGCCGTTCCACTTCATGATTGTGTCCCACTTGTTGTTGATTCTTCACAAAAAAATACAGTTTTATATCTTTATGTTTGAAGCCTGAAATGTGGCAAAAGGTCGCAAAGTTCAAGGGGGCCGAATACTTTCGCAAGGCACTGTAACTGTTTTAGACAGTGAACAGCCTGTCGAAATCCTTACCATACAGATGATCTACTCTGTTAGACTGAGAGACATGAGTGTGCCAGGCTGGGAGGGATGGAGCAGGGAAACAGCTCTGTTAGTCACAAAGCCAGTCTGGAGACCTGCTGGAATCACTACAGACATGTCTGATAACATCGTCCCACGAACTGATATAGAGACTATACTGCAGCCAAAACCAAGAAAAGACCTGGGAGAGAAAACAACCCTTCTAGGTTTATAAATAACTCTGCAGTCCTGTAAGTAACGGGTTTATAGATCCCTGATCTCACTCTGGGATTGTAAATATTGGATTATAGTGACTTCAACTGCTGAGAAGAAACAGAATAAAGACTACTCAGGACTCAACCTGGTACATTAGTAAAGATGGGAATTCAATCTCTCTCTATCTCTGCCTCCTCCTCTATCACCTCTAGTCCTTAAATCAGCAGAATACCTTCTCATATTCTTCTGTCCTCCACTGGTGTGAAGAGAGATTAGGATACTGAAATATGTCTGCCAGGAGGATGGAACACTTCTTCACCTCCTTCCCCTGGCTACGGTTATTCAGGATAGTTACAGGAGATATTTACAGTTGAATTGTTTTCAATCATATTTGGCATCATAGAGTGTACACTCTTAGAAAAAAAAGGGTTCTTCGTTTGTCCCCATAGGAGAACCCTTTTTGGTTTCAGGTAGTCAAACCCTTTGGTGGTGAGGCAGGTAATACTGTTTAGTGGTGAACATTTTAGAGGTGAAAGGGTTCCATGTATATGGATAGGGCTCCCGAGTGACGCAGCGGTCTAAGGCACAGCATCTCAGTGCAAGAGGTGTCACTACAGACACCCTGGTTTGAATCCAGGCTGTATCACAACCGGCTGTGATTGGGGAGTCCCAGAGGGCGGCGCACAATTGGCCCAGTGTCGTCCGGGTTCGGCCGGTGTAGGCCGTCATTGTAAATAAGAATTTGTTCTTACCTGACTTGCCAAGTTAAATAAAGGTAAATATAACACTTAGAACCTGGTATTTGTGGTACCTGGTAGAACCTGGTAGGGTTCCACTTGGAACCAAAACAAGAGTGATTTCAGAGGTTTCTCAAATAAGGACAATGGAAGAATACTTTATGGTTCTAGGTAGCACCTTCTGTTCTAAGAATGGATTCAACACACAGTTACTAAATAGACTAGTCTCACATACACACAGTACTGTATGTCGGTAGGTACAGCTGCAGGCCGACAGTAAACCTTCAGCCTTTTCTATTTTTCCAAAGCTTTACCCACAGGCTCTCCTCTCCTCTTACGGTAGGATGCAGAATTTCTTCAGAATCAAAAAACACAAATAATACAACTAAGGATTACCGACCGCCGTCGGCATAGCAACCCCATGAACTGCAATGGTTACGTGGGGTAAAATCCCTGTGAGGAGGGGTCATCCTGGAGGGGTTATGTGTTATGTGCAATGACAACATTAGAATTAGTTACCCAATGCCTATATTCCATATAGGGCATTTCAAAAGAGGATATGGCCAATATACTATATGACATGATTTTATACTATATGACATGATTTTATACTATATGACATGATTTTATACTATATGATGTGATTTTATACTATATGATGTGATTTTATACTATATGACATGATTTTATACTATATGACATGATTTTATACTATATGATGTGATTTTATACTATATGACATGATTTTATACTATATGATGTGATGTGATTTTATACTATATGACATGATTTTATACTATATGATGTGATGTTATACTATATGACATGATTTTATACTATATGATGTGATTTTATACTATATGACATGATTTTATACTATATGACATGATTTTATACTATATGATGTGATTTTATACTATATGATGTGATTTTATACTATATGATGTGATTTTATACTATATGACATGATTTTATACTATATGACATGATTTTATACTATATGATGTGATTTTATACTATATGATGTGATTTTATACTATATGATGTGATTTTATACTATATGACATGATTTTATACTATATGACATGATTTTATACTATATGACATGATTTTATACTATATGATGTGATTTTATACTATATGACATGATTTTATACTATATGACATGATTTTATACTATATGATGTGATTTTATACTATATGATGTGATTTTATACTATATGATGTGATTTTATACTATATGATGTGATTTTACACTATATGATGTGATTTTATACTATATGACATGATTTTATACTATATGATATGATTTTATACTATATGATGTGATTTTATACTATATGACATGATTTTATACTATATGACATGATTTTATACTATATGATGTGATTTTATACTATATGACATGATTTTATACTATATGACATGATTTTATACTATATGACATGATTTTATACTATATGATGTGATTTTATACTATATGACATGATTTTATACTATATGATGTGATTTTACACTATATGATGTGATTTTATACTATATGACATGATTTTATACTATATGACATGATTTTATACTATATGACATGATTTTATACTATATGACATGATTTTATACTATATGATGTGATTTTATACTATATGACATGATTTTATACTATATGATGTGATTTTATACTATATGATGTGATTTTATACTATATGACATGATTTTATACTATATGACATGATTTTATACTATATGATGTGATTTTATACTATATGATATGATTTTATACTATATGACATGATTTTATACTATATGATGTGATTTTATACTATATGATGTGATTTTATACTATATGATATGATTTTATACTATATGACATGATTTTATACTATATGATGTGATTTTATACTATATGATGTGATTTTATACTATATGATGTGATTTTATACTATATGATGTGATTTTATACTATATGACATGATTTTATACTATATGATGTGATTTTACACTATATGATGTGATTTTATACTATATGACATGATTTTATACTATATGATGTGATTTTATACTATATGACATGATTTTATACTATATGATGTGATTTTATACTATATGATGTGATTTTACACTATATGACATGATTTTATACTATATGACATGATTTTATACTATATGACGTGATTTTATACTATATGACATGATTTTATACTATATGACATGATTTTATACTATATGACATGATTTTATACTATATGACATGATTTTATACTATATGATGTGATTTTATACTATATGACATGATTTTATACTATATGACATGATTTTATACTATATGACATGATTTTATACTATATGACATGATTTTATACTATATGACATGATTTTATACTATATGATGTGATTTTATACTATATGATGTGATTTTACACTATATGACATGATTTTATACTATATGACATGATTTTATACTATATGATGTGATTTTACACTATATGACGTGATTTTATACTATATGACATGATTTTATACTATATGACATGATTTTATACTATATGACATGATTTTATACTATATGATGTGATTTTATACTATATGATGTGATTTTATACTATATGATGTGATTTTACACTATATGACATGATTTTATACTATATGACATGATTTTATACTATATGACGTGATTTTATACTATATGACATGATTTTATACTATATGACATGATTTTATACTATATGACGTGATTTTATACTATATGATGTGATTTTTCCTCAGGGGGGCAATAACTAGGGAAATCCAAGTGATAACAACCTAGATACAGTATGTTAGAATGTTTCATTTAGGTGAGGTTCTGGGTATTGGTAATACAACTGAGGTGAAAACAGCTAGGAGTGGAGGGTGACTCCTGAGAGAAGTGAATTGCAGCTCATCCTCTAGTAACTCTTTATCTGTTCTGGTCCCCTGCTGCTAACATCATTATCTCTGTGTGTCCATAACCCACCTGTCCACAGCATCTGCTTTCTGCCCTCTGACTCGATGACCTCACAATAGGATTCCACATCACACACACACCTCTCAAGAATGTCTCATATAGGCAGGGACCTTATGTCATTGGTTAACACAGTGTCAATGAGAATTTGTCTCATTCTGGGGGGGGGGGGGGGCTGCAGGACTGCCTCCGGTGGATAGATTTAATCAAGGGGAAGTTTGGGATGAAATATTAATGACTGTCAATGTGACATTTGGTTATTTTAAACACCTTTGAAACTGAAGATGACTGATCCCCACAATGTGCTTTATTCATCCGTTTTGTGTTGTTGTCAACGACATGACATTCTTATGCAGATTTAGTGGAACTGCAGCAGAACGTGCTGGTGAAGTGAAGGTGTTCCAGAATGGAGAGAGAGTGTTAGAGATATAAATAGAGAGAGAGAAAGCGAGACAGAGAGAACAGTAATCTGTCTAATTCTGAAGTAAATACAGTCATTACTGGCCAAGAACAAGCTCCAATAAGTTACAAGCTCCAGTTAGTTACAAGCTCCAGTTAGTTACAAGCTACAGTTAGTTACAAGCTACAGTTAGTTACAAGCTATAGTAAATGATACCATGGCAACAAAACTGTCTCCTGAACAGAAAAAGCTTCAGATTAAAAGCTTTAGTGTTATCACAAGGCTGAACAAGTGCTTGATCTTATCAGTCCATCCCAGCACTTTGGAGCCTCTGCTAAAAGCATTAATGTAGGTATATTTAACCGTTTACTATTCACTCTTCACTACTGTGTTGAACATACTTTAGATTAAATACTGTATTCTGTACATTTGAAATCCAAACGTGAACACGTGAAACATCCTTGATTGTCTGTATGTGACCATAAGGTAACATTTGTTCATGTGAATTCCTCACCTGCAATCCCCCATCCTCTTTGTGCTGCAAGAATGCATTGGTGGCCCCTTTCTTGGCCATTCGAATCCTTGCCTGACGCACTTTCTGGAGAATGGAAAAGAATTGGACAGAAATGCCCGTGTCAGCACTTGTTCCACATACAACCCAGTGAGCAATATCTGGGGAATAGAAACAAAACTCCCATTTCACAAGACAGTGTGTTTCCTCGTAGCTTTACAATAGGCCTTTTGCCTGACAAGAGCACCTTGTTATTTGAAGGCAGATTGCTCCGACTTATTTATCACACATATATCGCGCCATACAGCAAAAGAACAACAATGTGACACACACATGATAATAATGACATCATGCCTCTCTCTCATTTACCTGCTGTGCCCTCATCTTATCTGCCCTTTGGTTCTGGTGGTAGATCCTTGCGAAGTTGGAGACTATGACAGGCACAGGTAGAGCAATCACCAGCACGCCACTGAGGGAGCAAATGGAGCCAAATATCTTGCCCGCTATGGAGTCTGGAACCATGTCTCCATATCTGCGAACAGCAACAACAAGCCAGCAGGGGGTTAATGTGAGCAACGCTCCTCTCAGGTCATTACGGGGACTCGTACGACGGAACAGCTGTATCTCAACATCACACTATAGACAGACAGAAAGAGGTACAAACTAACGGCTGTGAGTGTAAGCATGTCAATCGTCCTGCCTTGAATTTCAAACAGTTTACTTTAGAATTGCTCTAAAAAAATATTTAAAAAATAAATGTGGCAGAAATAGATGACAATTACAGCACTCTACCACCAGTGAGAAAACATATTCAAATGAGAAACTCATAGGGTGAGAAGAGAATGAAATCAACCGAAGCATGCTCTTACTACAGTATGTGTAGTGAGACGTCAATACTGTATGTCCATTGTGACAAGTCTTCACTGTGCATGTATGAACATGTTATTTATAGTACATTACTTGTCAAAATTCAGAAACGTATCTTTGTAATTGAACAGCTCATTAAAGAAAGGCTGATTAGGGAGTGTACGTTGTTATGATGAGGTTTACCTGTAGAAAATCAGACCTCTCTGAAATGAGAATGGATGGAAACGTGGTCCTGTAAGCATTACAATGCATTCATTTTGCACAACCAGAAGGTTGTGGACCACAGTACACAAAAGTAGGGATGGAAATATATTTTTTATAATAAAAAGAATTGCATGAATCTATCATCGTATTTGCAGGTCTGAGATTTTTGTTGTTGTTGACTTTTATAAAACTTTCATGCAATTCAATGTCATTTCACATGACTAGAAACATTAGCAGAATACCACACAAATTACCAAAAATTCAAGCTAAGAATGGACCGAGAGAGAGAGGCCGATGCGTTCATCTTATCATATTCCTCCAATGCCAAGTAAGCATGTCTTGTTTGCAATGAAACTGTCCCTGTGTGCAAATAATTAAATCTGAGATTTCATTATGCATGGTATTTTTAAAAGTTTTATTTAACCAGGCAAGTTGATTAAGAACAAATTCTTATTTACAATGACGACCTACCAGGGAACAGTGGGTTAACTGCCTTGTTCGGGGGCAGAACGACAGACTTGTATCTTTTCAGCTCGGGGATTCAATCCAGCAACCTTTCGGTTACTGGCCCAACAATCTAACCACTAGGCTACCTGCTCTGTCTGTGGTGGAAAGGTAGACAGAGTAGGCCTAATGACGCATAAAAATGTAGGCTTTCACTGCTGGCTACTCTTCTTCTGTGGTTTAACCTAACGAGAGAAGGTCACAAGTGTTTCCCTAAAAGCTGTATTTGTTTAAACATCTATTTTTTACAGAAAGTTAATAGCTCAATCAATTGATAGCGACAGAATTAGATTACTTTCCAAGCAAAGTACATTTTTGTTTCCTCGGCTATAAAAGGTTGTAGCTCAGCCAATGAACGTCATAGAAACGTAACAAAGGTTGTAGCTCAGCCAATGAACGTCATAGAAACGTAACAAAGGTTGTAGCTCAGCCAATGAACGTCATAGAAACGTAACAAAGGTTGTAGCTCAGCCAATGAACGTCATAGAAACGTAACAAAGGTTGTAGCTCAGCCAATGAATGTCATAGAAACGTAACAAAGGTTGTAGCTCAGCCAATGAACGTCATAGAAACGTAACAAAGGTTGTAGCTCAGCCAATGAACGTCATAGAAACGTAACAAAGGTTGTAGCTCAGCCAATGAACGTCATAGAAACGTAACAAAGGTTGTAGCTCAGCCAATGAACGTCATAGAAACGTAACAAAGGTTGTAGCTCAGCCAATGAACGTCATAGAAACGTAACAAAGGTTGTAGCTCAGCCAATGAACGTCATAGAAACGTAACAAAGGTTGTAGCTCAGCCAATGAACGTCATAGAAACGTAACAAAGGTTGTAGCTCAGCCAATGAATGTCATAGAAACGTAACAAAGGTTGTAGCTCAACCAATGAACGTCATAGAAACGTAACAAAGGTTGTAGCTCAGCCAATGAACGTCATAGAAACGTAACAAAGGTTGTAGCTCAGCCAATGAACGTCATAGAAACGTAACAAAGGTTGTAGCTCAGCCAATGAACGTCATAGAAACGTAACAAAGGTTGTAGCTCAGCCAATGAACGTCATAGAAACGTAACAAAGGTTGTAGCTCAGCCAATGAACGTCATAGAAACGTCACAAAGGTTGTAGCTCAGCCAATGAACGTCATAGAAACGTAACAAAGGTTGTAGCTCAGCCAATGAACGTCATAGAAACGTAAAAAAGGTATGCCCATATGTATTTGGTCACCTCTTTCCTGTTTATTTTACAGCTTGTTTCTAGCATAAAGCATCACGGACCAAATCGCTGTTATCGATCAAGTTATATGACTGGATCTGTTTAATTTCAGCACCACGATGTAATTTTCTCAATCTGTCTTACTGTGAGGTCAATAACTCTGATAAATACATTATGGGAAAGAAACATATTGTTTTTATAAAAATATATATTATAGTAGTAGCAAGCTATCAAAGTTGACCTCCGGTCCTCCTTCTCATCTTTAAACGCTCCCTCTCAAACTGAACAGAACATAGGCTAGTCTTCGCACACGATATAGAACTTTCTGGACTAATGTATATTTTTTTAGGAAGAAGCCTTTGACTCTACTCCTGAACTGCCACTATAGGCCTACATAGCACAGCCATTGGTTAGGTAGCACAAAAAAAAAGTTTTGATCAGGAAGAGCAGAGCGGGGCACAGGGTTAGAATATCTGCACTCTAAAAATTAGGGGTTCAACCAGGGCTCTTCTAAGAACCTTGGGGTAATTGATGATGAAAATTGCCCCCAAAAAGGTTCTTCCAAGAACCCCATAAGAGGTGGGGTTCATCGAGGAACCTCCTTAGTTGGCGGGGGTTCTTGCAGGAACCTAACTGCCCATCTGAAACATTTGGAATTGAAAGAACAGCAGGCACTTAACTGAAAAATGTAAAGATCTCAATTTAAGGTTTGTCCCTAGTATGATCTAAATTGATATTGTTTTCTGATGATATCTTTACATATTTGCTCAAAACAGAAAATGGACACAATTCAATGGATATCAATCAACAAAGAGGTACAAATATGTCGGCTATAAGAATATGTTGAAGGGTAGCTGTAATGGGTGCAGATGACTGAACTGCTCACTTTTGTGTCTGTAGGTATACGAGGAGGCATAACCAAGGTATGTCAACTGGCAATGTTACGCAGATCACATGAACCATCCTCCTCCCTTACCTCTTCAATGAAAATCCAACAGGCCTTTACACTTTGGACAAGGTATGTCCATAATACCGTTTTTTTTTCATTCATATTTACTACAAAAACCAAGGTATGAATATTGTTGAGTGCATGTTTTTTTGATCAACTGTATAATTAAACATTTTTTGGATTCACAGACTTCACCCTCCCTACACCTGTTCGAAACCTGTTCGATCACCAGGCACTGTAAAATCATTCTGGCTGGCTGTGGATACGGAGAACATCAACACATTAACATCAACAGGCCAGAGGATATACCCATTGACACTTGGAGCTCTGCTGGGAGTTTACCTCATATTGGGATTTTGTTATACTGCTTTGCCACTAAAATCATAATAAACACTGAGAACTAAAATGTTGTGTTATTGTTGTTATTGTCATGCATATTATTATTAGTAATAATAAGAGAGGGGGGGGGGGTAGTTAAAACATTTACCCCAAAAGGTTCTACAAAATGTTATTTGAGGATAAATTAAAAGGGGTTCTTTGTAGGTGTTCCCCCACAGGTTTAATTTGAAAACCCCCTAAAGGATACTCCTGGAACATTTTCCTTTCAGAGCGCATTGCAGTGTGTAATGCAGCCTAGTTTTATTTACACCATCCCAGCAACTACCTTAGAAATATAACTTTTCTATATGCTTCTCAGAGCACTTTGTAGCCTATAGGCTACGGATCATTTGATAGAGACCACACTAAATAGCCTATAGGCTACGGATCATTTGATAGAGACCACACTAAATAGCCTATAGGCTACGGATCATTTGATAGAGACCACACTAAATAGCCTATAGGCTACGGATCATTTGATAGAGACCACACTAAATAGCCTATAGGCTACGGATCATTTGATAGAGACCACACTAAATAGCCTATAGGCTACAGATCATTTGATAGAGACCACACTAAATAGCCTATAGGCTATGGATCATTTGATAGAGACCACACTAAATAGCCTATAGGCTACGGATCATTTGATAGAGACCACACTAAATAGCCTATAGGCTACGGATCATTTGATAGAGACCACACTAAATAGCCTATAGGCTACGGATCATTTGATAGAGACCACACTAAATAGCCTATAGGCTACGGATCATTTGATAGAGACCACACTAAATAGCCTATAGGCTACGGATCATTTGATAGAGACCACACTAAATAGCCTATAGGCTACAGATCATTTGATAGAGACCACACTAAATAGCCTATAGGCTACGGATCATTTGATAGAGACCACACGAAATAGCCTATAGGCTACGGATCATTTGATAGAGACCACACTAAATAGCCTATAGGCTACGGATCATTTGATAGAGACCACACTAAATAGCCTATAGGCTACGGATCATTTGATAGAGACCACACTAAATAGCCTATAGGCTACGGATCATTTGATAGAGACCACACTAAATAGCCTATAGGCTACGGATCATTTGATAGAGACCACACTAAATAGCCTATAGGCTACGGATCATTTGATAGAGACCACACTAAATAGCCTATAGGCTATGGATCATTTGATAGAGACCACACTAAATAGCCTATAGGCTATGGGTCATTTGATAGAGACCACACTAAATAGCATATAGGCTATGGATCATTTGATAGAGACCACACTAAATAGCATATAGGCTATGGATCATTTCATAGAGACCACACTAAATAGCCTATAGGCTATGGATCATTTGATAGAGATCACACTAAATAGCCTATAGGCTATGGATCATTTGATAGAGACCACACTAAATAGCATATAGGCTATGGATCATTTGATAGAGACCACACTAAATAGCCTATAGGCTATGGGTCATTTGATAGAGACCACACTAAATAGCCTATAGGCTATGGGTCATTTGATAGAGACCATACTAAATAGCCTATAGGCTATGGATCATTTGATAGAGACCACACTAAATAGCCTATAGGCTATGGATCATTTGATAGAGACCATACTAAATAGCCTATAGGCTATGGATCATTTGATAGAGACCACACTAAATAGCCTATAGGCTACGGATCATTTGATAGAGACCACACTAAATTGCATATAGGCACACTTGATATTGTGTGCCCAGCGGAGAATCAGAGACGAGGGGCAGCATCGGGCACACATCGATATATAGCCTAACAAGCAACTCATTCTAAAACACAGAGAAATATTGACATTTCATCAATTACAAATGACATGAACCTCCCCAGGACTAGATCTAAATAATAATAAACCCTCCACTTGACTGAAATGGAAAATTCATGACCCTCCCTCATTTTCCTCCAGGTAACCATTCTGTACATTTCCATCCATCCCTTATCATGACTGAAAATGATCACGTCAGAGCAGCTAAGAAAAATATTTCTGTCTCTCTCCTCCACTCTCACTGAACACACACGCGCACGCACACTTTTTTCCACTTCCTCTTAGCACATGCTATCAGGCACACAAGTTGCTGGTGGTTGCCTCATAAAGTACACCATCTGACCTCTGATTGGCATAGTTCGTTCCATTGATCACTGGTGCTGAGTTGATTGGCAACTGTTGAAAATAAATAAAAGTGGAGGGGTGTCAGAAGCAGGTCAGGTGTGTAGGATGCATACGACCATAAAAGGTCAAAATAAAAATATATAGGAACACTGCCCCACAAACATATTTGATTTACTGCTGAAATTTTAAGCTACTGATGGACTCCTCAAGGCATACAGCCTTAGAAAAAAAGATGCTATCTAGAGCTTAAAATGGCTTTCTTCGGCTGTCCCCGTAGGATAACCCTTTTAAGGAACCGTTTTGGTTCCAGGTCCCACCCTTTTGGTTCCAGGTAGAACTATTTTGGGTTCCATGTAGAATCCTTTCCAAAAAGGGTTCTACCTGGAACCAAAAAGGGTTCTCCTATGGGGACAGCAGAAGAACCCTTTTGGAACCCTTTCTTCTACAGTTGAAATCAGTGCTGGATAACTGCAGGGGGAAACAGAGTGCTGAGAAAGACTATTATTATTTTTTTATTAATTTTTTATTTTATCCCTTTTTTCTCCCCAATTTCGTGGTATCCAATTGTTAGTAGCTACTATCTTGTCTCATCACTACAACTCCCGTACGGGCTCGGGAGAGACAAAGGTCGAAAGCCATGCGTCCTCCGAAACACAACCCAAACCAAGCTGCACTGCTTCTTTAACACAGCGCGCATCCAACCCGGAAGCCAGCCGCACCAATGAAGGAAACACCGTGCACCTGGTGACCTGGTTAGCGTGCACTGCGCCCGGCCCGCCACAGGAGTCGCTGGTGCGCGACGAGAAGGGGATATCTCTACCGGCCAAACCCTCCCCAACCCGGACGACGCTAGGCCAATTGTGCGTCACCCCACGGACCACCCGGTCGCGGCCGGCTGCGACAGAGCCTGAGAAAGATTACTCTACAATTGATTGGAAAGCTAATGGAGTTACGTGGGACTGGGGACATTTGTAAACCAACAAAGGCCTTTAGATTGGCACCGTTTGAAGCCTTTTTTTTGTGCCTCATACTGTAGTTATTGCAATACACCATAATCATGCTTAGGAGCTTCAGCCATTTACAACCATCTGAGGAGTTGTAATAGCACTGTAAAGGTAGAGCTTCAGCCATTCACAACCATCTGAGTAGTTGTAATAGCACTGTAAAGGTAGAGTTTCAGCCATTTACAACCATCTGAGTAGTTGTAATAGCACTGTAAAGGTAGAGCTTCAGCCATTTACAACCATCTGAGTAGTTGAAATAGCACTGTAAAGGTAGAGCTTCAGCCATTTACAACCATCTGAGTAGTTGTAATAGCACTGTAAAGGTAGAGCTTCAGCCATGTACAACCACCTGAGTAGTTGTAATAGCACTGTAAAGGTAGAGCTTCAGCCATTTACAACCATCTGAGTAGTTGTAATAGCACTGTAAAGGTAGAGCTTCAGCCATTCACAACCATCTGAGTAGTTGTAATAGCACTGTAAAGGTAAATATTCAGCCATTTACAACCATCTGAGTAGTTGTAATAGCACTGTAAAGGTAGAGTTTCAGCCATTTACAACCATCTGAGTAGTTGTAATAGCACTGTAAAGGTAGAGTTTCAGCCATTCACAACCATCTGAGTAGTTGTAATAGCACTGTAAAGGTAGAGTTTCAGCCATTTACAACCATCTGAGTAGTTGTAATAGCACTGTAAAGGTAGAGCTTCAGCCATTTACAACCATCTGAGTAGTTGTAATAGCACTGTAAAGGTAGAGTTTCAGCCATTTACAACCATCTGAGTAGTTGTAATAGCACTGTAAAGGTAGAGCTTCAGCCATTTACAACCATCTGAGTAGTTGTAATAGCACTGTAAAGGTAGAGCTTCAGCCATTCACAACCATCTGAGTAGTTGTAATAGCACTGTAAAGGTAGAGCTTCAGCCATTTACAACCATCTGAGTAGTTGTAATAGCACTGTAAATGTAGATCTTCAGCCATTTACAACCATCTGAGTAGTTGTAATAGCACTGTAAAGGTAGAGCTTCAGCCATTTACAACCATCTGAGTAGTTGTAATAGCACTGTAAAGGTAGAGCTTCAGCCATTTACAACCATCTGAGTAGTTGTAATAGCACTGTAAAGGTAGAGCTTCAGCCATTTACAACCATCTGAGTAGTTGTAATAGCACTGTAAAGGTAGAGCTTCAGCCATTTACAACCATCTGAGTAGTTGTAATAGCACTGTAAAGGTAGAGCTTCAGCCATTCACAACCATCTGAGTAGTTGTAATAGCACTGTAAAGGTAGAGCTTCAGCCATTTACAACCATCTGAGTAGTTGTAATAGCACTGTAAAGGTAGATCTTCAGCCATTTACAACCATCTCAGTAGTTGTAATAGCACTGTAAAGGTAGAGCTTCAGCCATTTACAACCATCTGAGTAGTTGTAATAGCACTGTAAAGGTAGAGCTTCAGCCATGTACAACCATCTGAGTAGTTGTAATAGCACTGTAAAGGTAGAGCTTCAGCCATTTACAACCATCTGAGTAGTTGAAATAGCACTGTAAAGGTAGAGCTTCAGCCATGTACAACCATCTGAGTAGTTGTAATAGCACTGTAAAGGTAGAGCTTCAGCCATGTACAACCACCTGAGGAGTTGTAATAGCACTGTAAAGGTAGAGCTTCAGCCATTTACAACCATCTGAGTAGTTGTAATAGCACTGTAAAGGTAGAGCTTCAGCCATTTACAACCATCTGAGTAGTTGTAATAGCACTGTAAAGGTAGAGCTTCAGCCATTCACAACCATCTCAGTAGTTGTAATAGCACTGTAAAGGTAGAGCTTCAGCCATTCACAACCATCTCAGTAGTTGTAATAGCACTGTAAAGGTAGAGCTTCAGCCATGTACAACCATCTGAGTAGTTGTAATAGCACTGTAAAGGTAGAGCTTCAGCCATTCACAACCATCTGAGTAGTTGTAATAGCACTGTAAAGGTAGAGCTTCAGATATTTACAACCATCTGAGTAGTTGTAATAGCACTGTAAAGGTAGAGCTTCAGCCATGTACAACCATCTGAGTAGTTGTAATAGCACTGTAAAGGTAGAGCTTCAGCCATTCACAACCATCTGAGTAGTTGTAATAGCACTGTAAAGGTAGAGCTTCAGCCATGTACAACCATCTGAGTAGTTGTAATAGCACTGTAAAGGTAGAGCTTCAGCCATTTACAACCATCTGAGTAGTTGTAATAGCACTGTAAAGGTAGAGCTTCAGCCATGTACAACCATCTGAGTAGTTGTAATAGCACTGTAAAGGTAGAGCTTCAGCCATTCACAACCATCTGAGTAGTTGTAATAGCACTGTAAAGGTAGAGCTTCAGCCATGTACAACCATCTGAGTAGTTGTAATAGCACTGTAAAGGTAGAGCTTCAGCCATTCACAACCATCTCAGTAGTTGTAATAGCACTGTAAAGGTAGAGCTTCAGCCATTCACAACCATCTCAGTAGTTGTAATAGCACTGTAAAGGTAGAGCTTCAGCCATGTACAACCATCTGAGTAGTTGTAATAGCACTGTAAAGGTAGAGCTTCAGCCATTCACAACCATCTGAGTAGTTGTAATAGCACTGTAAAGGTAGAGCTTCAGCCATTTACAACCATCTGAGTAGTTGTAATAGCACTGTAAAGGTAGAGCTTCAGCCATGTACAACCATCTGAGTAGTTGTAATAGCACTGTAAAGGTAGAGCTTCAGCCATTCACAACCATCTGAGTAGTTGTAATAGCACTGTAAAGGTAGAGCTTCAGCCATGTACAACCATCTGAGTAGTTGTAATAGCACTGTAAAGGTAGAGCTTCAGCCATTTACAACCATCTGAGTAGTTGTAATAGCACTGTAAAGGTAGAGCTTCAGCCATGTACAACCATCTGAGTAGTTGTAATAGCACTGTAAAGGTAGAGCTTCAGCCATTCACAACCATCTGAGTAGTTGTAATAGCACTGTAAAGGTAGAGCTTCAGCCATTTACAACCATCTGAGTAGTTGTAATAGCACTGTAAAGGTAGAGCTTCAGCCATTTACAACCATCTGAGTAGTTGTAATAGCACTGTAAAGGTAGAGCTTCAGCCATGTACAACCATCTGAGTAGTTGTAATAGCACTGTAAAGGTAGAGCTTCAGCCATTCACAACCATCTGAGTAGTTGTAATAGCACTGTAAAGGTAGAGCTTCAGCCATGTACAACCATCTGAGTAGTTGTAATAGCACTGTAAAGGTAGAGTTTCAGCCATTTACAACCATCTGAGTAGTTGTAATAGCACTGTAAAGGTAGAGCTTCAGCCATGTACAACCATCTGAGTAGTTGTAATAGCACTGTAAAGGTAGAGCTTCAGCCATGTACAACCATCTGAGTGGTTGTAATAGCACTGTAAAGGTAGAGCTTCAGCCATGTACAACCATCTGAGTAGTTGTAATAGCACTGTAAAGGTAGAGCTTCAGCCATTTACAACCATCTGAGTAGTTGTAATAGCACTGTAAAGGTAGAGCTTCAGCCATGTACAACCATCTGAGTAGTTGTAATAGCACTGTAAAGGTAGAGCTTCAGCCATGTACAACCATCTGAGTAGTTGTAATAGCACTGTAAAGGTAGAGTTTCAGCCATTTACAACCATCTGAGTAGTTGTAATAGCACTGTAAAGGTAGATCTGCAGCGGAGATGGTTGTTCAGTAATATTAGTAGAATTAGTACTGGCATTTGGTTTAGTATGCTGATACTGTACATGAAAACTGTATATCTTCATTCAGGACAGAATTTACATGCTCACAGCGAGACTCACACGTCTTATTAAACAAGTAATCTATCATAAGCAAATGGGACTTTATGAATAAGAAACAACAGCATATTTTTGTTTTACTGCAGAATCATTCAATTCCATCCTAGGTCTGATCCTAATAAATTCCACAACTAACTGTTTTCCCTTTGAAATAAAAAATAGATGAATGTGAGCAACGTTTTACCTGGTTGCAAGTTAGCGAGGAAACAATGCGACCAGCCCATACCCGGAAGAATAATTCTCAGAAAGCCCATAACACAAAGTGTTTGCTGAAATCCTGCCTGCTGCCTGCTTCTAATGGGAAGAGGCTGCCTATTGTTGCATTCCCTGCTCCCCTTTCTTCAATAGCCCTTAAGGGGCTCTGCACTCCCTGGACCAATCTACATCAACCCCAGCCTCTAATCTCCGCACTGGAAAACATCAAAATGATCGAAAGGAATGATATCTGCAGATGACTCTGGGTTCAATGATATACATAGATCTGTAGAAAGATGGTCATTAACATAATTGTCTCTCTATGTGCTATGAATGTTAATGTTCATTGATATCATGCTATGAAAGCTATACTGCATAATTGCAAACCATATCAATTTGAACAAGGGAATATTTACATTCGATTGAACACAGGCATTAATATTATTCAAATGTGAATTTGATATGAAAACCAGAAAACTACTGTACACAGGCAGGCGATCAGTATCAGCGTATCTGTGTTTTCTTACACAGCAATATCCATGTGTTTCTCATCAGTATTATGAGCTCTTTCATTTCTCCATAATATAATAATGTCTTAGTTGGATGCCTCCCCCCCTATGGGAAAGAGTGATAGAGAAAGAGAGAGAGAGAGAAAGAGAGAGAGAGAAAGAGAGAAAGAGAAAGAGAGAAAGAGAGAGAGAGAAAGAGAAATAGAAAGAAAGAAAGAAAGAAAGAGAGAGAGAGAGAGAAAGGGAAGAGAGAGAGAGAAAGAGGAGAGAGAGAAGAGAGAGAGAGAAAGAGGAGAGAGAGAGAGAGAGAGAGAGAGAGAGAGAGAGAGAGAGAGAAAGAAATAAAGAAAGAAAGACAGAGAAAGACAGAAAAAGAGGAGAGAGAGAGGCAGCCTGTCCTAGATGTGGGTCCAGAAAAGGGTCAAGTGATGGATATCAGTAGTTAACATGCAAGATTGAGTAGAGAAGAGTGAACCGAAAAATAAAAAAAGACTGTTCACTCCTCTATTTTTTTTTAAACAGCCCTACTGGTAAATGCTTCACAAAATTCATTTTGAACATGTCTTTTAAGGTCAGCTATTATTTCTATGGCTACCCAAAATGCTTGGCAGCCATGTGAATGCAGTACAACAATGCAGTGTCTGTAGTGTTAATGGTGCTTCAGCTGAAAAGCATCAGCTGAAGCACCATTAATACTACAGACACTGCATGGCTTTATGTCTGTCTCTTTACAATCAAGGCATGATATTTGGCTGCTTGAAGGAGAGGTTTTGTCCATGATCCATGTATCCAGCCCAAAGGCTGTTTTCATGTCTAATAACAGTGCCATATGTTGCACGTCAGTGGAGGCTGCGAAAGGGGAGGACAGCTCATAATAATGGATGGAACAGAGTAACGAAATGACATGAACAGGAACCGTGTGTTTCATACCACTCCACTGATTCCACTCCAGCCATCCCCACTAGCCCGGCCTCCCCAATTAAGGTGCCACCAACCTCCTGTGTTGCACGGCAAGCCTGAGAAAACCCCCCAACTGTGACTAAGAGGTCTGATTCAAACGAGCCACATCCAGCGTTCTCATAGGATGATCCGAACCTAAAAAGGTGAGAAGAAGAGTTCATGAAGTGATCACAAACAGGTCCATTGTGCTGGAGTCACCCAAGTTGAACCTACCGTCTGAGATCAGGAGTCTCACCTAATCAATACGGACTGTCACATAATATGTATGGAACTGTGAGTTGTGAGTTGTGAGTGGAATGGTGATTGTGTGCGGCAGCTGTGACTGGTTTAACACTGATCCACTGTACATGATAAACAGCTGCTCTGGAGAGGTTTCCAAACTCTTTGGGCCCGTGACCTCAATTTGATAGAAAAAATGTATTTATTTGAGACTACACCATGTAAAAAATAAGTGATGTAATCAACGGCCAATGTTTACGTTTTCTTATTGGGGCTATGACAGTCTATATTACAAATTAGGTGTTTCAATCTAAAGGAAGTATGGTCTTGAGAAGTTCAGAAGATCATCAGGCAATCATTTTGTATGATCTTCTGTGTAGAAAAGACTTTCATCATTGATGATGTTCTTTTTCCCCTCAGTCTAATTTAGTACCTGGTCTTGTCCACTCTGTTCTAATGAGCCCTGCTCGTGAGGATTGTAGACACATGTATGTTCATGTGAGTCTTATCTTTCAGTGATGGGGTCAGAATATTTTGTAGCTTAAACCATTCAAAGAGCTCTGTTTACTGCAACCGCATCTTGCAGCTAACAAAGGTTAATGATGTCACCCCTGTTCTATGAACGAAGCACAGAGTTTCTTTCGCGACCCCATTTTCACATCAACTGATTGGACAGGATTTGGAAAAGCACATAGCTGTCTAAATAAGTCAGAGCATAAAGCAAGCCATGAGGTCGAATAAATTGTCCATAGAACTCAGAGACAGGATTGCGTCGAAACACAGATCTGGGGAAGGGTACCAAAACATTTCTGCAGTGTTGAAGGTCCCCAAGAACACAGTGGACTGCATTATTCTTAAATGGAAGAAGTTTGGAACCACCAAGACTCTTCCTAGAGCTGGCCGCCCAGCCAAACTGAGTAATCAGGGGAGAAGGGCCTTTGTCAGGGAGGTGACCAAGAAGCTGATGGTCACTCTGACAGAGCTCCAGAGGTCCTCTGTGGAGATGAGAGAAACTCCTTGATGGACAGCCATCTCTGCAGCGCTCCACCAATCAGGTATTTATGCTTGAGTAGCCAGACGGATGCCACTCCTCAATAAAAGGCACATGACAGCCCCATTGGAATTTACCAAAATGCACCTGAAGGACTCTCAGACCATGAGAAACAAGATTCTCTGGTCTGATGAAACGAACTTTGAACTCCAAGAGGACCTCAGACCGAGGCAAAGGTTCACCTTCAAACAGGACCACAACCCTAAGCACACAGCCAAGACAATGCAGGAGTGGCTTCGGGACAAGTCTCTGAATGTCCTTCAGTGGCCCAGCCAAGCCCGGAATCGAACATCTCTGGAGAGACCTGAAAAGAGCTGAGCAGCGACGCTCCCCATCCAACTTGACAGCTTGAGATGATCTACAGAGAAGAATTGGATAAACTCCCCAAATACAGGTGTGCCAAGCTTGTAGCATCATACCCAAGAAGACTCAAGGCTGTAATCACTGCCAATGGTGCTTCAACAAAGTACTGAGTAAAGGGTCTGAATACTTATGTAAATGTAATATTTTTTATTGATCAATTTGAAAACATTTATAAAAACGTGTTTTTACTTTGTCCTTATGGGTTATTGTATGTAGATTGATGAGGGGAAAAAACTACTTGATAAATTTTAGAATAAGGCTGTAAAGTAACAAAATGTGGAAAAAGTCAAGGGGTCTGAATACATTACAGGTCTTGATTCACTCATATCAATTAGAAAGCCTAAAGATAAATAATCTTCCTTAGGATACAATGGTTCTTTGAAAATCATCAGCCACAATATAGGTACCCTTCACTATACTCTGTAGACATGACGGGGGCAGGGAGTCTAGCGGGGTTAAGAGTTGGACCTGTAACCAAAGGTTTGAATCCTCGAGCCGACTAGGTCAACAATCTATTGATGTGCCCTTGAGCAAGGCATTTGCTCCTTCCTGTAAGTCGCTCTGGATAAGAGTGTCTGCTAAAATGACTGTAAATGTAAACATGATAAGGTGACTAACGTGGGAGCACAAGACATCAATGGAGAGTGATACTGTATGAGAATGTTGCCTGTGTTGGGTCATTGCATCTCTGGACCAATATAAATGACTTTACATGATCCTCAGAAAACTGATTACATCCAGTTCTGTGCTGATGGAGATAAAGTGAACAAAAACCTTTACGTTTTCTCAGTGAGAAAGTTGTGGATGAAGTTCTCCTTTGTGTTTGTCTGATTGTTTTACACTTCAGAGATAAGGAATCCAAATACTGAACTGCACCTTTAAGTGAGCTAACAAAACAGCCTGAAGGAAATTCATTCAAAACAAACTCTTCTCCTCTTTTTCACAGGTTTATCTAAATGCTTCCCTTGAGCAAATAGTCACTTTTTTTTTTTTTACATTCAATAAGCCATCTTGACATGCTGCTCATTGAGGTGTTGACGCTACAAACTAGATCATTAGGTCAAAGGTCTTCATTAGCTGAGCACTATTTGCAGGATACTTGACTAAAAACAGTGAAGCTAGATCTCATTCAGGATCCTTTATTAAAAACAGTGAAGCTAGATCTAATTTGAGGAAGAACATTCTGTATTGCCACTGCAGAATATGCACAAATTCCACATAGTAGCACAGAGAGAATGTGTTATTCCACTACTGTGATTCCACATAGTAGCACAGAGAGAATGTGTTATTCCACTCCTGGGATTCCACATAGTAGCACAGAGAGAATGTGTTATTCCACTCCTGGGATTCCACATAGTAGCACAGAGATAATGTGTTATTCCACTACTGTGATTCCACATAGTAGCACAGAGAGAATGTGTTATTTCACTCCTGGGATTCCACATAGTAGCACAGAGAGAATGTGTTATTCCACTCCTGGGATTCCACATAGTAACACAGACAGAATGTGTTATTCCACTCCTGGGATTCCACATAGTAGCACAGAGAGAATGTGTTATTCCACTCCTGGGATTCCACATAGTAGCACAGAGAGAATGTGTTATTCCACTACTGTGATTCCACATAGTAGCACAGAGAGAATGTGTTATTCCACCCCTGGGATTCCACATAGTAGCACAGAGAGAATGTGTTATTCCACCCCAGAGGGATCAACTGAAGGCCTCTGAAATAAAGAGTTACCACATGTGACGAGGATGGAAAACTGTACACAACAACAGTGGTTGTAGTGTATGACCTCATAAAAAGACGTACCGTACAGTGTGTCACATGTACAGTGTACAGTGTGTCATCATGTACAGTGTGTCATCATGTACAGTGTACAGTGTGTCATCATGTACAGTGTGTCATCATGTACAGTGTGTCATCATGTACAGTGTGTCATCATGTACAGTGTAGTGTGTCATCATGTACAGTGTGTCATCATGCACAGTGTACAGTGTGTCATCATGTACAGTGTACAGTGTGTCATCATGTACAGTGTGTCATCATGTACAGTGTGTCATCATGCACAGTGTACAGTGTGTCATCATGTACAGTGTACAGTGTGTCATCATGCACAGTGTACAGTGTGTCATCATGTACAGTGTGTCATCATGCACAGTGTACAGTGTGTCATCATGTGCAGTGTACAGTGTGTCATCATGTACAGTGTGTCATCATGTACAGTGTACAGTGTGTCATCATGTACAGTGTGTCATCATGTACAGTGTGTCATCATGTACAGTGTACAGTGTGTCATCATGTGCAGTGTGTCATCATGTACAGTGTGTCATCATGTACAGTGTACAGTGTGTCATCATGTATGAAAAGGTCAATCAGTTTACTGATGACACACTGTACGTCTTTCTCATGCCGTCATTCACAACAACTACTGTCATGTCACCCACGAAGCATCGTTACCCATCGCTCCACAAAAGCCGCGGCCCTTGCAGAGCAAGGGGAACCACTACTGCAAGGTCTCAGAGCAAGTGACGTCACCGATTGAAACACTATTTAGCGCTAACTAGCTAGCCGTTTCACATCCGTTACACTGTACTGTATGTGTCCTTAACATAAACCTGAATCTTCCACCTGAAGCTCTGAAGCTCGGCGTCCTCAGCCACATAAAGCATGACTATGATGCGTGTACCTCTACATTCCAATGTCTGCTGTATGCCAGGCCTTGGACGGGCACAACATTCCATTTGAGGTCATTCTTGAAGCACTCTCATTCCATTGTAAACGTCACTCTACAGGGAACACAAATGACGAACACTAATTACAAACAATAATATAACAAAACAAAAAAACGCCCATTTCATAATCTCAAAACAGAACTGTTCCTCAATGGGTGTTTTCATTTTCTAACACAAGATTTCATAATCCCCCTTCCTCCTTCCTCTCCTCTTCCTCCATCTACTTAAACTTACAGACTTGGTTCATCATTTTGTTTCAGAGCTGTTTTGTCTCAAAAATGGCATATTCATACCAGTTTTAGAAATCTGCTTGCCTGTTTATAAGGTATGCTTGTTCAGGTGTACACCAGTCTTAATAAACCTTTTCAACGCTAGAGGGGAATCCACAGCTAACCATTACATATCACCTGCACAGGGGCTTCATATCTGCATCTCAGTGGTTTTGAATAAGTACTCACACCTCATTATGGCTGAAATGATTTCAGTGTGCAGAGCTCTCATGATAAATAATAGACAGACACAATGCAGGCAGTTGGACCATATGTGCTTTTAGTCTTGCCCTTCACGGTACCTCTGTTTAAAAAGGGAAATGCAACCCAAGCCGACTGCGTCTATTGGCTTCAAGCCCAGGGCGAGGGACTGAGAGACTGCAGCATCGCTGTCAGACTAGACCGGGACCAACACGTTATTTCAGACCAAGGACAATCTACATATATTACTAAAAATATCCCCAAGATATGGATATACAATCAAGAAAATGAAAATTATACAGACAAGTCACTGACAGTCTGGCTGTAACAGATAACATTTTAATGGAACTTTATTCAGGGGATGATCATTTGAGGTTTTTGTTCTTTTACTTTTTAATATTTCATCTGGAATGTTCTACCGTCATACCCAGAGCCTTTGGTCTGCATAGCCGAGCGCTAAAGCTGTTGACGTCAAAAGTTACAATATAATTAGGCTACTCCCCTCAGCACAACCTAAGTTCATTGCTTTCATGATTTTGCTCTGTCTAAAGCAGGCTAACCCTTTTCAAAATGATTGTGGCTTTGTCGTAAATATTGAGGAACTGGTAACAGATAGTCAACTGGAATCTAATGACAAAGAGAAAAGGCCTCCAGAAGAGTTTTGACGAAAGGGTATTGCAGATAACTACATTCTTATGGTGTTTTCAAACCTGCTCCCTTACAGCCAATCTTTGTGAATTGTTTGTGCAGTGTGAACACGCCAAAGGTTCTCAGATCCCTTAAAAGAGTCTCTAAAGCGAACCGAATTGAGAGCATCGTGAAAGGGCAATGTGCAGGGCCGGCTGTAGCTTTGTGGGGGCTCTAAGCAAGATTTGGTTGAGCAAACAGCTAGTTTCCTGCAATTTTACCCATTTGGCAATGGGGTAGAATCAAATCAAATTATATTCATCACTTGCTTTGTAAACAACAGGTGTGGACTAACTGAAACGCTTACTTACATTTTTTCAGTTTTAAAGCAAATTTCCAGCAATTCTACACATTTTGCCAATACTTATTCCATGTTAATGATATCTGAGTGAGATATCAAAATCAATGTGGGCCCCCTGGAGGTTGGTACCCCTGGGCACATGCCCTGCCCTGCGTGACATGTCGGTATTTGGCCTTGATTACTACAAGTGTTAGATAGCTAGCTAGACTAATTTACCAATCTGAAAACTGGTAGCTGACATGGCTAGTTGAGTGACTGTCAGTGATTGACATAGAAATAGAAACATTTCTGATGCAGAATAAAACTTCAAACCTGCATCTTGTGTATTCTACAATTCTAACTCTCAACAGTAAGATACTTTTTTTTTGGGGGGGGGGGGGCAGCGGGGTTCAATTATGTGCAGGTTTTTGGATATTGAATATTTTACCTTTGTTTAACGAGGCAAGTCAATTAAGAACAAATTGTTATTTACGATGACGGCCTACCCCAACAAAACCCTCCCCTAACCCGGGCGACGCTGGGCCAATTGTGCACCACCCTATGGGACTCCCGATCACGGCAGTTGTGATACAGCCCGGGATCGAACCAGGGTCTGTAGTGACACCTCTAGCACTGAGATGCAGTGCCTTAGACTGCTGCACCACTCAGGAGCTAGTGATTAGTGAATGTCAAGGATGCACAGAAATGCCAACATTTTTAGTTCAGATTATTTATTTGCAATATGTGATCTATATGCTAAGAGAGCTTCATAAGCTGTTTATTCCATTGTGGGGTTTGAATAGTGTGAGAAGACAACAACATATTTGGAGAGAATCACAACATAGGGTACAACATCTACTCTAGCTCTTAAAGGGCCAGTAGCCTACATTGGGAGTACAATGTTCAATTACAGCATCATATAAACTGCAGTTATTCTTCTGCTATTTATTCTCTTACCAATAATATTTACGTGTTAATAGCATCTTCTGATTACAATTATTATGTCTCATCTTTTTGACAAAATGTAAGTAGGTATATCTAGCTGTCCGATAACACGTTCTGATGGAAGGGCTTGTCCTGCACTTTGTGAAAACCCAGAGTGCATTGAGTGAATGGTAGAAAAAAGATCATGGTTCCTTTCCAAACATAGCAATGTGAATGCAAAGAGGACTCGGACCACAAAATAGGAGAAGTTAACTGGCAAAAGAGTTTAGTCCTCATTCAAAGGCAGTGGCTGTGTGAA
Source organism: Oncorhynchus mykiss (assembly GCF_057628025.1). NCBI lineage: Eukaryota > Metazoa > Chordata > Actinopteri > Salmoniformes > Salmonidae > Oncorhynchus > Oncorhynchus mykiss. Next base: position 69,967,059 of record NC_143037.1, on the reverse strand, counting down.
TACAAAGGGAAGGGAGTTATTTTAGTCTATCACAGTTCCATCCGTTTTGTCACCAAAGCCCCATACACTACCCACCACTGCGAACAGTATGCTCTCGTTGGCTGGCCCTCGCTTCATACTCGCCACCAAACCCACTGGCTCCAGGTCATCTACAAGTCTCTGCTAGGTAAAGCCCCGCCTTATCTCAGCTCATTGGTCACCATAGCAGCACCCACCTGTAGCACGCACTCCAGCAGGTATATCTCACTGGTCACCCCCAAAGCCAATTCTTCCTTTGGCCGCCTTTCCTTCCAGTTCTCTGCTGCCCATGACTGGAACGAACTGCAAAAATCACTGAAGCTGGAGACTCATATCTCCCTCACTAGCTTTAAGCACCAGCTGTCAGAGCAGCTCACAGATCACTGCACCTGTATATAGCCCATCTGTAAATAGCCCATCCAACTACCTCCTCCCCATACTGTATTTATTTATTTATCTTGCTCCTTTGCACCCCAGTATCTCTACTTGCACATTCATCTTCTGCACATCTACCATTCCAGTGTTTAATTGCTATATTGTAATTACTTCGCCACCATGGCCTATTTATTGCCTTACCTCCGTTATCCTACCTCATTTGTACACACTGTATATAGACTTTTTCTACTGTATTATTGACTGTATGTTTTGTTTATTCCATGTGTAACTATGTGTTGTTGTATGTGTCAAACTGCTTTGCTTTATCTTGGCCAGGTCACAATTGTAAATGAGAACTTGTTCTCAACTAGCCTACCTGGTTAAATAAAGGTGAAATAAAATGTTTGTTTTTTTGCTCTTTCACTTTAAAGAGGACTAAAAGTGAAAACCTTGGAAAAAGGGGTTCCAAAGGGATCCTCACCTGTCTCCATAGGAGAATCATTTTTGATTCCTGGTAGAACCATTTTTGGTATCAGGTATAAGTTAAATGTAGAACCCTCTGTAGAAAGTGTTCTCCATGGAACCCAAAAGTGTTCAACCTGGAATCAAATGGGTTCTACCTCCAACCAAAAATGGTTCTTTAAGGTTCTAGATAGAACCATTTTTTCTAAGATTGTATCCTTCTCTGTGTACCTGCCTGCCACCCTACCCTCCTCTCCAGACTGTGTACCTGCCTACCCCTCTACCTTCCTCTCCAGACTGTGTACCTGCCTACCCCTCTACCCTCCTCTCCAGACTGTGTACCTGCCTACCCCTCTACCCTCCTCTCCAGACGGTGTACCTGCCTACCCCTCTACCCTCCTCTCCAGACTGTGTACCTGCCTACCCCTCTACCCTCCTCTCCAGACTGTGTACCTGCCTACCCCTCTACCCTCCTCTCCAGACTGTGTTCCTGCCTACCCCTCTACCCTCCTCTCCAGACTGTGTACCTGCCTACCCCTCTACCCTCCTCTCCAGACTGTGTACCTGCCTACCCCTCTACCTTCCTCTCCAGACTGTGTACCTGCCTACCCCTCTACCCTCCTCTCCAGACTGTGTTCCTGCCTACCCCTCTACCCTCCTCTCCAGACTGTGTACCTGCCTACCCCTCTACCCTCCTCTCCAGACTGTGTACCTGCCTACCCCTCTACCCTCCTCTCCAGACTGTGTACCTGCCTACCCCTCTACCCTCCTCTCCAGACTGTGTACCTGCCTACCCCTCTACCCTCCTCTCCAGACTGTGTACCTGCCTACCCCTCTACCCTCCTCTCCAGACTGTGTACCTGCCTACCCCTCTACCCTCCTCTCCAGACTGTGTACCTGCCTACCCCTCTACCCTCCTCTCCAGACTGTGTACCTGCCTACCCCTCTACCCTCCTCTCCAGACGGTGTACCTGCCTAACCCTCTACCCTCCTCTCCAGACGGTGTACCTGCCTACCCCTCTACCCTCCTCTCCAGACTGTGTACCTGCCTACCCCTCTACCCTCCTCTCCAGACTGTGTACCTGCCTACCCCTCTACCCTCCTCTCCAGACGGTGTACCTGCCTACCCCTCTACCCTCCTCTCCAGACTGTGTACCTGCCTACCCCTCTACCCTCCTCTCCAGACTGTGTACCTGCCTACCCCTCTACCCTCCTCTCCAGACGGTGTACCTGCCTACCCCTCTACCCTCCTCTCCAGACTGTGTACCTGCCTACCCCTCTACCCTCCTCTCCAGACGGTGTACCTGCCTACCCCTCTACCCTCCACTCCAGACTGTGTACATGCCTACCCCTCTACCCTCCTCTCCAGACTGTGTACCTGCCTACCCCTCTACCCTTCTCTCCAGACCTCCTGTTCTCACTCAGCTCTTTTAGACATTGACGTTATTATCTGAGTGTGGTATCGAGACAGGAATCCATCCTATAGTCTAGGTAGGACAGCAGCGAGGGGCAGAGGCAGAGAGGGGCAGGGTACAGAGAGAGCGAGAGCAACAGAGAGACAGAAAGACAAACAGAGAGAGAGAGAGAGAGAGAGAGAGAGAGAGAGAGAGAGAAAGAGAGACAAAGAGAGAGAGAGACAAAGAGAGACAGACAAAGAGACAGACAAAGAGAGACAGAGAGACAGACAGAGAGACACATAGACAGACACACAGAGAGACAGAGAGACTCCTCCTATAGTCTAGGTAGGACAGCAGCGAGGGGCAGAGACAGAGAGGGGCAGGGTACAGAGAGAGCGAGAGCAACAGAGAGACAGAGAGACAAACACAGAGAGAGAGAGAGAGAGAGAGAGAGAGAGAGAGAGAGAGAGAGAGAGAGAGAGAGAGACAGAGAGAGAGAGAGACAGAGACAGAGACAGAGACAGAGACAGAGACAGACACACAGACAGACACACAGAGACAGAGAGATATACAGAGAGAGACAAAAATAGAGAGACAGAGAGACAGACAGAGAGACACATAGACAGACACACAGAGACAGACACAGAGAGACAGAGAGACAGACAGAGAGAGACATACAGAGAGACATACAGAGAGACAGACACAGAGACAGACACAGAGACAGACACAGAGACAGACACAGAGAGACATACAGAGAGACAGAGAGAGACATACATAGAGACATACAGAGAGACAGAGAGAGACCGAGAGACATACAGAGAGACAGAGAGACAGACACAGAGAGACAGAGAGAGAGGAGGAAGAGAGTAGTGAAGATAAAAAGTTAAGAGCAGAGAAATGGACACCAGCTAAATGGAAAGGTGCAGTGATAATAAGGAAAGGAGGTGTGAGTGCCGGCTTGTCAGGACGCCAGAGGTGGATAAGTGGAAGAGGTGGGCCAAGGACAAATAAAAGGGTAAGGAAGAGGAAGTCCAGGAGAGGTCAAGGAAACAAGAGGAGCATGGGGGGGGGGGACACCAGTGAAGATGCTGTTTGTGACCATGTCAAAGGGCTCAGGTGGAATGTTGTGGCTCTCTAAGCAGGAAGGGCATTCTAAATGCCCCCTATGCTCCAATGGATAAGGAGTCTGCTATTTAGAGGAGTCAGTCAGTGTGCCAGGGGATCTGAATGTCCTGGAAGAACACAATGTAGACAATGTGTACATTCTAGCGAATACTCTAACGCGGATTACAGAAAGTCATTAGGCAAGAATAATAATAACAATGACTTTAATCTTTACATGGCACTCAAAGTATTCTATATAAAACAGAAAACTAAGTAAATCTAAAATAAAAGATTGTCACCGTTTGTTTACCTCTAACTAGATGTTGCTATCCTCCATTTTCATTTTGAGTTTGAGGTGACTATTGCCCTAAGGGATAACCGTACCAAAATATTAGATCAATCAAAGCAGACCCATTGAAGTTAAATGAAACCTGATGGACCTCACACTAAACAGAGGTTCAATAAGCTGTACTGTATAGACTGACCATCACATCACAACTGCAGGAAGAGAAAGTCTGTGGCCTAACCAAGATGATCAAATCCCAAAATCAAATCAAATTTTATTAGTCAAATGCACCGAATACAACAGGTTGTAGACCTTACCGTGAAATGTTTACTTACAAGCCCTTAACCTTAACCAACAATGCAGTTCAAGAAATACAGTTAAGAAAATATTTACTAAATAAACTGAAGTAAAAAGTCAAACGATAAAATAACAATAACGAAGCAATATACAGGTGGTACCGGTACTGAGTCAATGTGAAGCCTATATACAGGGGGTACCGGTACTGAGTCAATGTGAAGCCTATATACAGGGGGTACTGGTACAGAGTCAATGTGAAGCCTATATACAGGGGGTACTGGTACAGAGTCAATGTGAAGCCTATATACAGGGGGTACTGGTACAGAGTCAATGTGAAGCCTATATACAGGGGGTACTGGTACAGAGTCAATGTGGAGGCTATATACAGGGGGTACTGGTACAGAGTCAATGTGAAGCCTATATACAGGGGGTACTGGTACAGAGTCAATGTGAAGCCTATATACAGGGGGTACTGGTACAGAGTCAATGTGAAGCCTATATACAGGGGGTACTGGTACAGAGTCAATGTGAAGCCTATATACAGGGGGTACTGGTACAGAGTCAATGTGGAGGCTATATACAGGGGGTACTGGTACAGAGTCAATGTGGAGGCTATATACAGGGGGTACTAGGTACTGAGTCAATGTGGAGGCTATATACAGGGGGTACTAGGTACTGAGTCAATGTGGAGGCTATATACAGGGGGTACTGGTACAGAGTCAATGTGAAGCCTATATACAGGGGGTACTAGGTACTGAGTCAATGTGGAGGCTATATACAGGAGGTACCGGTACTGAGTCAATGTGGAGGCTATATACAGGGGGTACTAGGTACTGAGTCAATGTGGAGGCTATATACAGGGGGTACCGGTACAGAGTCAATGTGGAGGCTATATACAGGGGGTACCGGTACTGAGTCAATGTGGAGGCTATATACAGGGGGTACCGGTACTGAGTCAATGTGGAGGCTATATACAGGGGGTACCGGTACTGAGTCAATGTGGAGGCTATATACAGGAGGTACCGGTACTGAGTCAATGTGGAGGCTATATACAGGGGGTACCGGTACTGAGTCAATGTGGAGGCTATATACAGGGGGTACCGGTACTGAGTCAATGTGGAGGCTATATACAGGAGGTACCGGTACTGAGTCAATGTGGAGGCTATATGCAGGGGGTACCGGTACAGAGTCGATGTGGAGGCTATATACAGGGGGGTACCGGTACTGAGTCAATGTGGAGGCTATATACAGGAGGTACCGGTACTGAGTCAATGTGGAGGCTATATAAAGGAGGTACCGGTACTGAGTCAATGTGGAGGCTATATACAGGAGGTACCGGTACTGAGTCAATGTGGAGGCTATATACAGGGGGTACCGGTACTGAGTCAATGTGGAGGCTATATACAGGAGGTACCGGTACTGAGTCAATGTGGAGGCTATATGCAGGGGGTACCGGTACAGAGTCGATGTGGAGGCTATATACAGGGGAGTACCGGTACTGAGTCAATGTGGAGGCTATATACAGGAGGTACCGGTACTGAGTCAATGTGGAGGCTATATACAGGGGGTACCGGTACTGAGTCAATGTGGAGGCTATATACAGGGGGTACCGGTACTGAGTCAATGTGGAGGCTATATACAGGGGGTACCGGTACAGAGTCAATGTGGAGGTTATATACAGGGGGTACCGGTACTGAGTCAATGTGTGGGGGTACAGGTTAGTCGAGGTGATTGGTACATGTAGGTAGGGGTAAAGTGACTATGCACAAATAATAAACAGCCAGTAGCAGCAGTGTAAAAACAAAGGGTGGGGGAAGTCAGTGTAAATAGTCCAGGTAGCCATTTGATTAATTGTTCAGCATGTCAAAGAGAGCATCCTTAGCTGGTTGTGTCGAGCCAGATAGAGCAGAGGACACCATGTGTGATGACTAAGGCAGAGAGAGGCATTAGATCACAATCAACAGTATATCAAACACAACCCACATCTAATCTGATTTAAGAAGGAGACGAGGAAGGGCAAGTAAACGTCATGTTTACTGCAGCCACAAAAGAGATGATCGTGGACTTCAGGAAACAGCAGAGGAAGCACCCCCCTATCCACATCAACGGGGCAGTAGTGGAGAAGGTGGAAAGTTCCTGGGCGTACACATTACAGACAAACTGAAATGGTCCACACACACACAGACAGAGTTGTGAAGAAGGCGCAACAACGTCTCTTCAACCTGAGGAGGATGAAGAAATGTGGCTTGTCACCCAAAACCCTGACAAACTATTACAGATGCACAATCGAGAGCATCCTGTCGGGCTGTATCACAGCCTGGTACAGCAACTGCACCGCCCTCAACCGCAAGGCTCTCAAGAGGGTGGTGCGGTCTGCACAACGCATCACTGGGGGCAAACTACCTTCCCTCCATGACACCTACAGCACCCGATGTCACAGGAAGGCCAAAAAGATCATCAAGGACAACAGCCACCCGAGCCACTGCCTGTTCACACCGCTATCATCCAGAAGGCGAGGTCAGTACAGGTGCATCAAAGCTGGGACCGAGAGATTGAGAAACAGTATCTATCTCAAGGCCATCAGACTGCTAAACAGCCATCACTAACTCAGAGAGGCTGCTGCCTACATTGACACCCAATCACTAGTCACTTTAAACAATGCCACTTTCAAATCAAATCGTATTTGTCACATGCGCCGAATAGACCTTACAGTGAAATGTTTACTTACAAGCCCTTAGCCAACAAATGTATTTCCGTAAGAGATAAGAAAATAAAGAGCAGCAGTAAATAACAATAGCGGGCCTATATACAGGGGGTGCCGGTACAGAGTCATTGTGTCAATGTGCAGGGGCACTGGTGTCTGGGGGGGGGGGGGGGGGGGGGGGCAAATAGTCTTGGTAGCCATTTGATTAGCTGTTCAGGAGTCTTATGACTTGGGGGTAGAAGCTGTTTAGAAGCCTCTTGGACCTAGACTTGGCGCTCCGGTACCACTTGCCCTGCAAGAGAGAACAGTCTATGACTAGGGTGGCTGGAGTCTTTGCCCATTTTTAGGGCCTTCCTCTGACACCGCCTGGTATAGAGGTCCTGGATGGCAGGAAGCTTGGCCCCGGTGTTGTACTGGGCCGTACGCACTACCCTCTGTAGCGCCTTGCGGTCAGAAGCCGAGCAGTTGCCATACCTGGCAGTGATGCAACCAGTCAGGGTGCTCTCGATGGTGCAGCTGTAAAATCTTTTGAGGATCTGAAGACCCATGCCAAATCTTTTCAGTCTCCTGGGGTGGAATAGGTTTTGTCGTGCCCTCTTCATGAATGTCTCGGTATGCTTGGACCATGGTAGACTTTCTTTTTTTCTATTGTGTTATTGACTGTACGCTTGTTTATTACATGTGTAACTCTGTGTTGTTGTTTCTGCTTTGCTTTATCTTGGCCAGGTCGCAGTTGTAAATGAGAACTTGTTCTCAACTAGCCTACCTGGTTATATAAAGGTGAAATTAATAATAAATAAAAGATGGTAGTTTGTTGTTGATGTGGACGCCAAGGAACTTGAAGCTCTCAGAGTGCTCCACTACAGCCCCGTCGAGGAGAATGGGGGTGTGCTCGGTCCTTTTTTCCTGTAGTCCACAATCATCTCCTTTGTCTTGATCACATTGATTGAGAAGTTGTTGTCCTGGCACCACATGGCCAGGTCTCTGACCTCCTCCCTATAGGTGTCACTCCCTGACTTTAGAGATCCTTTTTATGTCTCAATTTGGTTTGGTCAGGGTGTGATTTGGGGTGGGTAACCGAAAGGTTGGTGGATCGAATCCCAGAGCTGACAAGGTAAAACTCCGTCATTCTACCCCTGAACAAGGCAGTTAACCCACTGTTCCTAGGCCGTCATTGTCAATAAGAATTTGTTCTTAACTGACTTGCCTAGTTAAATAAAAAATATATACTGTCTTGAGACCCAATCACTGGACACTTTAATAAATAGTCATTTTAAATATCGTTTACATATCTTACATCACTTATATCACATGTATAAACTGTATTTTATACCATCTACTGCACCTGCCTATGCTACTCGGCCATCGCTCATCCATAAATGTATATGTACATATTCTCATTGACCCCCTTTAGATTTGTGTGTATTAGGTAGTTGTTGGGAATTGTTAGATTACTTGTTATATATTACTGCACTGTTGGAACTAGAAACACTAATTTTGCTGCAACTCGCATTAACATCGGCTAACCATGTGTATGTGACCAATAGGATTTGATTTGATTAGATTGGACTGTGGTTTGGATGCCATGTGTGGTTGTTTGTTTCAAGTCTTTTTGCTAATGGTCGCTTCCTGGTTTACTACACTGTTTCAGAATAGACTAATATTATTGTTTTGTCAATATTTGTCGACTAGCCTACATGCACATTTTTGCAAGTAGCTCGAGAACTTTTCTCTAAGTTAATATTTATTTATACTGTACACGCAATTAACAAGAAATGACGTAGGCAAAAGTCATTATTCTTAAGATGAACGATCACGATTGGCCCATTTCAATTTACTTAGGCTCAGTTACTGGTGCATTAAAATCCAATTAGCATAACCCAATCTCTCTCTTTTAAAAACCACTGCATTGAAATTCTATCTTCTGGGTGGCCAGTTGGTCATTCTCTGTGCCCCAGCTAAAACTTGAGGCGAAGTTTTTACCTTTATTTAACCAGGCAAGTCAGTTAAGAACAAATTCTTATTTTCAATGACGGCCTGGGAACAGTGGGCTTAACTGCCTGTTCAGGGGCAGAACAACAGATTTGTACCTTGTCAGCTCGGAGACTTGAACTTGCAACCTTCCGATGCTCTAACCACTAGGCTACCCTGCCGCCCCTAAGTGATATATATTTTTCTAAATATAAAATAATATTTTCAGTACGTTCGGCCTCTGGTTATTATGTATAAACTGTCTGACTGGAGTGCAGGACCTGGAAGGTTAATGGTATTGTGAGGTAAATATTACCCCAGAGAAGAGGTTTCTCTGCACCATCTGGTTTCTCTTAAAGTGGAATATCAATTCTATACTACTAGAAGCTATGGTAAAATATATACCTCCCTACAGCTTGGGGCTTAGGGAGAAACAAAGAACGCAATTAAAAGACTTACTCCACCAAGCTATCTAATCCATACTATGCCTATAAATTAACCCACATGGAAATCGAATTAGCATAATACAAAAATCCCCATACAAATCTGTCAGTTTAAACTGTCCGTTTTTGCATTGGAGCGGTGTTTGTCAGACCATGAGACATCCCGAAAACAGGTATTCTCACAAAATTTAACCCCATAGGTGTCTTGGAACTTATCTGAAGTCGGGACAGCCGATCTGCCAACTTCTGTATGTAGCGTCCGAACAATTAGGGCTACACACTATGATGCCTCTGGGTAAAGGTGAGACTCTCACGAACACATGCATGTTTGTTGTTTTAATACGGGACTGCCACAGGCCTCACAAGACTCGTCTGAAGGTCCCCTGGTACCAGTTGAAAAAAATGTATGGAAGTATATATGGAAAAGGAAAAGGGGGGTACCTAGTCAGTTGTACAACTGAATGCATTCAACCGAAATGTGTCTTCCGCATTTAACTCAACCCCTCTGAATCAGAGAGGTGCGGGGGGCTGCCATAATCCACATCAACTGTTTAGTTCCAAAGATAAGGTGTTAAATATGTATTATATATATTTTGTTTCCTGATCTTTCTGATGTCTCTCAGATATAGGCTTGACGCTTCAGAACAAACTTCCTTTTTTTGAAGGGACTATCTGTTGTTCCATGTAGTGAATCTGTTATTCAATGCGTTTGTATGGGCTAATAGCAGTAAGGCCAAATAAAGTGTTTTGGATACTTCAAGGTATTCGAGGTATTAAAATGCTAAATCAAATACAAAATTATCCTCCGCCGGCTTAGATAGAGTTTAGATCGTTTAATACCAAAAATAAGGGGTTAAAAAAATTACATGTTTCGTATATCTCTCAGATAATAATGACAAAGCCTCAATGAATTGCAGAGAACACATCACTGCAGAGCAATTCACCTCCGCTTCTTCAAATAGGGACTTGTTTTCTGTTCTAAATATAGCCACATCCATGCAGAGAGGGTTAATGCAATGAACACAAAGATCACTTTGCAAATAACGCCTTTGCCATTTGCAAATCTACTAGAGAAAGATACCTCTTCAAGACACCTCTCAGTATCTTGGTAGTCTTTGAAACTAAAGTATACACCTCAAACACATGGTTAATGGGTTTAAAAATGAAGACACCTGGACCATGTCACATATTGAGTTGAAATGCATTACATTTCCGTCTGTAAAAAAAACAAACATTATGAAATTATGAAAAATATTAATGTCACACCCTGACCATAGTTTGCTTTGTATGTTTCTATGTTTTGTTTGGTCAGGGTGTGATCTGAGTGGGCATTCTATGTTGTGTGTCTAGTTTGTCTGTTTCTGTGTTTGGGCCTGATATGGTTCTCAATCAGAGGAAGGCGTTAGTCATTGTCTCTGATTGGGAACCATATTTAAGGTAGCCTGTTTGGTGTTGGGGTTTGTGGGTGATTGTTCCTGTCTTTGTTACACCAGATAGGGCTGGTTTCGGTTTGTCACATTTCTTGTTTTGTATATTGTTCATTTATCATCTTCATTAAAGATGTATCACAATAACCATGCTGCGTTTTGGTCCGCCTCTCCTTCAACAGAAGAATCCCGTGACAATGAATAACATTCCACCCATGAGGCCACTTGTCATTTGACTGCAGAAAAGGGCTACAGATACAGTACCGCTCAGGGAGAAATCTAGAGAAAATAATGGTTAACTCTGTCACATTAACCTTTAACTCATGATCCTTGTTTTTTCACCCAGAGATGATTTATGAGATATTCTGTCATTTATAAATGACATTAGGAATTATAACGTTATAATTAAGCAATAAGACCAGAGGGGAAGATGCACAACTACTTGTTTACTGTTCTAATTATGTTGGTAACCTGTTTGAGGTATATGGCCAATATACTACATCTACGGGCTGTTCTTAGTCACAAAGTGAAGTGTCTGGATAGAGCCATTAGCCGTGGTATATTGGCCATATACCTCAAACAGGTTACCAACATAATTAGAACAGTAAACAAGTAGTCGTGCATCTTACCCGTGGCATATTGGCCATATGAGACATATATGAGACAATATACCACGGCTTTCAGCCAATCAGCATCTAGGGCTTGACCGACGTGGTTTATAATGGCCTTCATAAAAGAGACATACATTCTCATATAGTCATTTCAGTCATCACGTACAGTACTGTATTCTCTAAAGAAAGAATGACTCGGTCAAAGTAAGTCCTCATGAGCATTTAGAGAATCTTATTATAACCATTATACTGTCATTTTATGCATGACCAAACACCAACACAAAAAGAATGTAATTCTATTTGGCCTACTACAGGTCTGGAATAAAACTGTATTTTATCATACTAACAGAATGACCAACTGTAGACTGCCATTGTCGACCATGGCAAGCTTTTGTACTCAACAAATGTGACAAATACAATTTAATTAGATTTTCCATGAATATTAAAGACTGTCAGGGAAATTACATTTAAATCAAGTCTCAATAATAGCAGATTGCTCAAGTGCAACGGAGAACTGTCATGTAGTTGTCGGAGAAACTGTATTTTCATAGAAGGAACTAAAGGACCAACCTTACTGTGCCATTGAGATATTTTCGTATATATTACTGTAAAGTATGTTCATGAATAATGTAAATAGCACCATGCAATAATTATTTAACAAAAATTCACTCAATTCAAAAAGACCTTCAGTTTTAGTTTATAGAAACATATCACATTCACAGTGTAGCTTCTGTACATACAATTGATTTAAATGTAATTTAGCTAAGCGTCTATGTCCTTTTCAGTACCACATACAGTAGATGGCATGTGCAATGCAAGCATAGCTTCTCCCATTCCAAAAGTTCATCAAAACAGTGTAATATTCAATTGAATATGATTTATTGATTAGACTCGTATGAAAGTTACAGGAGGAAGGATTGGTATTTTGTGTTACTATGCTCTTTGCTCGTCCCTGATATTGAATGGTTTACAGCTCTTTCTTCAGTGATCCTGTGGTATGCAGCTGAAATGGAGCGACAGAACCACACACACACACCCTAGTTAGACACAAGAGCACTGTGCATTGACGTTGCTTGTAGATCGCTACTCAACACGTTCACTCCATCCTGCTTGACAGACCTGAAGAGATTATAATTGTTTTATTACAGTATCAACGTCAACTTTGTTCACACCTTTAATGGCATTGACGTGCTCGTCTCAGTGGTCTAAAACTGTCCCTTTAAAATGAAGGAGTAGTACAAGTAGTGTTGTGAAGCAGTGCGATCACATGGAGGTATGAAACCCTTTGGATTATGGGTAGTATGTGCATTGATTTATCAGAATCAAACTGTAAAAAATGAAGTGAGTGGCAATGGAGGCAGCTTTTTATAAATGTCCTGGTGAACGTTACATCTCCTCCTGGGGAACGTTATCTCTCGTCCTGGGGAACGTTATCTATTGTCCTGGGGAACGTTATCTCAATGGCAATGGAGGCAGCTTTTTATGCATGTCCTGGGGAATGTTATCTCTCGTCCTGGGGAACGTTATCTCATGTCCTGGGGAATGTTATCCCTCGTCCTGGGGAACGTTATCTCTCCTCCTGGGGAACGTTATCTCATGTCCTGGGGAATGTTATCTCTCGTCCTGAATGAGGCTGGTAGATACAGCCTGAATGAGGCTGGTAGATACAGCCTGAATGGGGCTGGTAGATACAGCCTGAATGAGGCTGGTAGATACAGCCTGAATGGGGCTGGTAGATACAGCCTGAATGGGGCTGGTAGATACAGCCTGAATGGGGCTGGTAGATACAGCCAGAATGGGGCTAGTAGATACAGCCTGAATAGGGCTGGTAGATAGAGCCTGAATGGGGCTGGTAGATAGAGCCTGAATGGGGCTGGTAGATAGAGCCTGAATGGGGCTGGTAGATAGAGCCTGAATGGGGCTGGTAGATAGAGCCTGAATGGGGCTGGTAGATACAGCCTGAATGGGGCTGGTAGATACAGCCTGAATGGGGCTACTACTGAAGATACAACTTTCGGGTATTGAGCAGTCAGTAGTCCCAGTCATGTTGTACAACTATTTCTCCCCTAGTCTATTAAATCCCAGATCTAGGGAAACAGCGCTATGGGAACATTGTTAACGTGGGAAGGAGACTATTTTCCCCCCTAAACACTCAGTGTATTTTCCACCTGCCTCAGTGTAACCACTGCCCTGCCCAGTCCCGGTGAAACCACTGGCCTGCCCAGTCTCAGTGTAACCACTGCCCTGCCCAGTCCCGGTGAAACCACTGCCCTGCCCAGTCTCGGTGAAACCACTGGCCTGCCCAGTCCCGGTGTAACCAGTGGCCTGCCCAGTCCCGGTGTAACCAGTGGCCTGCCCAGTCCCGGTGTAACTAGTGGCCTGCCCAGTCCCGGTGTAACCAGTGGCCTGCCCAGTCCCGGTGTAACCACTGGCCTGCCCAGTCCCGGTGTAACCAGTGGCCTGCCCAGTCCCGGTGTAACCAGTGGCCTGCCCAGTCCCGGTGTAACCAGTGGCCTGCCCAGTCCCGGTGAAACTACTGGCCTGCCCAGTCCCGGTGAAAGCCCTGCCCAGTCCCGGTGTAACCAGTGGCCTGCCCAGTCCCGGTGTAACCAGTGGCCTGCCCAGTCTCGTGTAACCAGTGGCCTGCCCAGTCTCGGTGTAACCAGTGGCCTGCCCAGTCCCGGTGTAACCAGTGGCCTGCCCAGTCTTGGTGTAACCAGTGGCCTGCCCAGTCCCGGTGTAACCAGTGGCCTGCCCAGTCTTGGTGTAACCAGTGGCCTGCCCAGTCTCGGTGTAACCAGTGGCCTGCCCAGTCTCGGTGTAACCAGTGGCCTGCCCAGTCCCGGTGTAACCAGTGGCCTGCCCAGTCCCAGTGCTGAGCCCAGCCCAGTCTGACAAGGCTGGATGTAATGGCTGAAAGCAGAGGCGATGCATCCCAGCCATCTCCTGTGATTAATGTTAGAATTGACAGAGGACATAAATCCAGAACTGTGCATAAAAGGTGTTAAATTAGTGGCTGTGCTGAGAATGAATGTGAGGCATCACCCCTCGCAACAGAGTCCTCTGAACACTGCAAATGACCTCATAACTTAAGGAGAAACATTGAATTACCATTTGGCCAATTTTTACAGGTTTTGTCACCTCAACTGTACATTAACGCGCTGATTGTTCATGTTCAATTGCTCCGTTTCCAAACCTTAAACCACCCACTTTTAGGCCTACAGTAGGTGAAGTATGGGTCGAGGTTGTTTGTAGACCCGAAATAAAGATTTAGATCACCTGTTAATTGTCTCAACAAATATTATAGTTACATGATTGGATGTACAAGACTACAAAAGGCAACTTAAACTACTGTACCTCAGGATTACAGCAACAAGGTGAGAAAATGTACACGTATATAAATAAGGTTGTGATTATATTACAGTTGCAATGGTTATTTCCATTTATGTAATTCTGATTGGCTGAGAGTTCATTAGCATACAGAGGAGTGGAATTTGCAGAAAACATTTCATGAAAATGAGAAAGCTCGCTTTAGAAATGTGTTCCTCTCTGTCTATTTTCAGAGAGAGATTGAGAGCTGCTGTCTCCTGGAGACGACACATCCCGAGAACGACACATCCCGAGAACGACACATCCCGAAGACGACACATCCCGAAGACGACACATCCCGAGAATGACACATCCCGAGGACGACACATCCCGAGGACGATACATCCCGAGGACGACACATCCCGAGAACGACACATCCCGAAGACGACACATCCCGAGAACGACACATCCCGAGGACGACACATCCAGAGGACGACACATCCCGAGGACGACACATCATGAGGACAATGAGATCCTGGGGCTATACTGTATTAAAATACAGGTACTGTAGGCTAAAGCCATATATTTAGAGAGTTGGGCAAACTTATCATTTTTTATGTTGTTGTAATTCTAGACATACAGTTAGAATGGGTTATTTAAAGTAACTGTCCAGTGTTTCCAGAGGTTTTCTTTAAGTGTTTTTTTCTCCAATTTACGCTTTGGCCACAAATACGAGTATAGGATGAGTCAACAACATTATTTGGGTATGAGTTAACGGAATATGAACTTTTAAAAGTGAGGATTTCACTGGACAGTTACTTTAAATATTCCCCATGTAATGTTAATGGGTCACTAACATGGCTGCCATAGAATGTTGTAGTGTCATCTTAATATGTCACTAACATGGCTGCCATAGAATGTTGTAGTGTCATGTTAATGAGTCACTGACATGGCTGCCATAGAATGTTGCAGTGTCATGTTAATGGGTCACTGACATGGCTGCCATAGAATGTTGTAGTGTCATGTTAATGAGTCACTGACATGGCTGCCATAGAATGTTGTAGTGTCATGTTAATGGGTCACTAACATGGCTGCCATAGAATGTTGTAGTGTCATGTTAATATGTCACTGACATGGCTGTCATAGAATGTTGTAGTGTCATGTTAATGAGTCACTAACATGGCTGCCATAGAATGTTGTAGTGTCATGTTAATGGGTCACTAACATGGCTGCCATAGAATGTTGTAGTGTCATGTTAATGGGTCACTAACATGGCTGCCATAGAATGTTGTAGTGTCATGTTAATGAGTCACTGACATGGCTGCCATAGAATGTTGTAGTGTCATGTTAATGGTCAACTAACATGGCTGCCATAGAATGTTGTAGTGTCATGTTAATGGGTCACTAACATGGCTGCCATAGAATGTTGTAGTGTCATGTTAATGGGTCACTAACATGGCTGCCATAGAATGTTGTAGTGTCATGTTAATGGGTCACTGACATGGCTGCCATAGAATGTTGTAGTGTCATGTTAATGGATCACTAACATGGCTGCCATAGAATGTTGTAGTGTCATGTTAATATGTCACTAACATGGCTGCCATAGAATGTTGTAGTGTCATGTTAATGGGTCACTGACATGGCTGCCATAGAATGTTGTAGTGTCATGTTAATGGGTCACTGACATGGCTGCCATAGAATGTTGTAGTGTCATGTTAATGGGTCACTAACATGGCTGCCATAGAATGTTGTAGTGTCATGTTAATGGGTCACTAACATGGCTGCCATAGAATGTTGTAGTGTCATGTTAATAGGTCACTAACATGGCTGCCATAGAATGTTGTAGTGTCATGTTAATGAGTCACTGACATGGCTGCCATAGAATGTTGTAGTGTCATGTTAATGAGTCACTAACATGGCTGCCATAGAATGTTGTAGTGTCATGTTAATAGGTCACTAACATGGCTGTCATAGATTGTTGTAGTGTCATGTTAATGGGTCACTAACATGGCTGCCATAGAATGTTGTAGTGTCATGTTAATGAGTCACTAACATGGCTGCCATAGAATGTTGTAGTGTCATGTTAATATGTCACTAACATGGCTGCCATAGAATGTTGTAGTGTCATGTTAATGGGTCACTAACATGGCTGCCATAGAATGTTGTAGTGTCATGTTAATGGGTCACTGACATGGCTGCCATAGAATGTTGTAGTGTCATGTTAATATGTCACTGACATGGCTGCCAAAGAATGTTGTAGTGTCATGTTAATAGGTCACTAACATGGCTGCCATAGAATGTTGTAGTGTCATGTTAATGGGTCACTGACATGGCTGCCATAGAATGTTGTAGTGTCATGTTAATGAGTCACTAACATGGCTGCCATAGAATGTTGTAGTGTCATGTTAATGGGTCACTGACATGGCTGCCATAGATTGTTGTAGTGTCATGTTAATAGGTCACTAACATGGCTGCCATAGAATGTTGTAGTGTCATGTTAATGGGTCACTAACATGGCTGCCATAGAATGTTGTAGTGTCATGTTAATGGGTCACTGACATGGCTGCCATAGAATGTTGTAGTGTCATGTTAATGGGTCACTAACATGGCTGCCATAGAATGTTGTAGTGTCATGTTAATGGGTCACTGACATGGCTGCCATAGAATGTTGTAGTGTCATGTTAATGGGTCACTGACATGGCTGCCATAGAATGTTGTAGTGTCATGTTAATGGGTCACTAACATGGCTGCCATAGAATGTTGTAGTGTCATGTTAATGAGTCACTAACATGGCTGCCATAGAATGTTGTAGTGTCATGTTAATATGTCACTGACATGGCTGCCATAGAATGTTGTAGTGTCATGTTAATAGGTCACTAACATGGCTGCCATAGAATGTTGTAGTGTCATGTTAATAGGTCACTAACATGGCTGCCATAGAATGTTGTAGTGTCATGTTAATGGGTCACTAACATGGCTGCCATAGAATGTTGTAGGGTCATGTTAATATGTCACTAACATGGCTGCCATAGAATGTTGTAGTGTCATGTTAATAGGTCACTAACATGGCTGCCATAGAATGTTGTAGTGTCATGTTAATATGTCACTAACATGGCTGCCATAGAATGTTGTAGTGTCATGTTAATGGGTCACTGACATGGCTGCCATAGAATGTTGTAGTGTCATGTTAATATGTCACTAACATGGCTGCCATAGAATGTTGTAGTGTCATGTTAATGGGTCACTGACATGGCTGCCATAGATTGTTGTAGTGTCATGTTAATGGGTCACTGACATGGCTGCCATAGAATGTTGTAGTGTCATGTTAATGGGTCACTAACATGGCTGCCATAGAATGTTGTAGTGTCATGTTAATGGGTCACTAACATGGCTGCCATAGAATGTTGTAGTGTCATGTTAATGAGTCACTGACATGGCTGCCATAGAATGTTGTAGTGTCATGTTAATGGGTCACTAACATGGCTGCCATAGAATGTTGTAGTGTCATGTTAATGGGTCACTGACATGGCTGCCATAGAATGTTGTAGTGTCATGTTAATGGGTCACTGACATGGCTGCCATAGAATGTTGTAGTGTCATGTTAATGGATCACTGACATGGCTGCCATAGAATGTTGTAGTGTCATGTTAATGGATCACTGACATGGCTGCCATAGAATGTTGTAGTGTCATGTTAATGGGTCACTGACATGGCTGCCATAGAATGTTGTAGTGTCATGTTAATGGATCACTAACATGGCTGCCATAGATTGTTGTAGTGTCATGTTAATGGGTCACTGACATGACTGCCATAGAATGTTGTAGTGTCATGTTAATGCGTCATAATTTAGAATCCTCCATGTCCCATTACTCTAAATACATGGCTCTGCTGTATTTTACCTGTCGAGGCTGAAGAAACACAGGGAGTAAACAGCTCTCTCATCCCGACTTGGACCTTTTCTGCACAAGACTGTTGTATGTAAGCAAGTGTGTTGCTGACTATGTCTACAGTAACTGTGTAGACAGTTTTAAAAAAGTGTTGCAGACAGTGTCTGTTTTGTTAAATCAACATTGTCCAATAGATGTAACATGGGTTGGCAGTATCAGGTATTGTTAGGAACAGCCAATGCCAGAACATTCTGTACAATGTAAACAGTGGTCCTAATTTAGTTAAGGCACAGCAGTAGACAAGAGAGAGGACGATATGGTGGAGTGATTTTGGAAGAAGCATAATAACATAATCCAATGTGCAGATCTCAACCGCCAATTGAGTTACAACTTGACATATGCCACTGTACTGGTTGCTACACATCATCTTCAATGTCCAGTTATGGGCATACTGTTGTAAATATAATTGTATAATTATATAATTGCTTTCTTGTACTCTTTGTAAGTTGATATGTGACTGAATAAGAGAGAATGCTGTGCGATGCAGAGCTGATCGATTTTCTTCCAAGGTATTTTAGGGAAGGCATCTTGTAGTTAATGTGTTCACTGACTCTGGAAAAAGCGGGGGCAGGACAGGGAGGGGAACTTGCTCAGACTATCAGGAACATGTTTTGGGCGCCAAATAAAATATGTATAATAGTGTTAGCTCTTCACTGTCATCATGAGGCATCTACATTTCATAAAAAACAATGACCATACCTTGTGGCATGACCGAAATTAGGGAAGTAGTTAATTTATAGTGAGCTATAGAAGAGCATTACAGCTTTAAAATTATATCGAAACAAAACATTGAATTCATAATGACGGAAATTACATAATTTCCTTTGAAAGATGTTTCTCAGCAGCGATACATTATAGTGTTTCATTATTAGGCTACATTACTGGATCCAGAACATCCATTAGTCTCCCTGATCCTTTCCACATCAGATAAAAAAACCATCCAGTTTCACAAAACAAACACTATCCATGGTAGGCTTATTACATTATGGCTTGTGCTAAGATATTTCATGGCATATATTAATATAAATCGTAGTGGAATGCCTTGGGGACTCTTACAATATGTAGATTCATTATTTTTCTCCATGGAGAAATCCTATTTTTAAAAACTTTGGCTATTTGAAAGTTAATGGATTCCCTCCCTGATTTTCCAGAAAAATAACTATATAAGTTGGTGGTATTTTGTATTTTCATTGAGGACATTTATGTATTCTGAGAACTTGGATTAATATAATTGAAGAGTTTCATTCCAAAACGCAATATATAGATTTTCAGAAATGTTGGTAACTTGACATTAATTAAAAATACATCTGTGAAAGAGAGCTATACTTCTTTACATTTTTTATCTTACCATGACATGGGCTAGTGAAAAGACAGATGTGATTTAGTCTGAAATATATTTGCAAGGTGATTATTTTTGAGACAAATAGTCATGTATTGTGGCAAAATGTACTTCAAAGAACAGATCTCCAAGAACAAAAAATCAAAGATGGCGGAGCAGTCAGGCGTCTGTCTTCGTCTTGTTGTGTCTGTGTATATATCTTTTAATATCTTTTTTCTTTGCATATATTTTCTTAACCTCAACTTCAACATGCTCTCCTGCAACCCGCCTCACCTAATGTGGTATGGATCTGCTATTTTCTTTACTTTAGAACCAGAACCCCTAACAGAAGTGAGCCAGCTAACTAGCTACTAGTCAGCTAGCCACTGCAAGCAGTCATCAGCTAACCTTTAGCCCGGACAACTTCTGCCAGTCTGCACAGCGTGATTCAACCCAGAGCATATCGGACTTCTTCTTCTCCATATCTCCAGATTCCTACCGCAAGCTCTGAACCTTTTCACCTGGATCATCGCAGCTAGCTGGCTGCTATCTGAGTGGCTACTCCTGGCTAACGTCTCTGTCCCAAAGCAAGTACCAATCAGCCTGGAGCTAGCATATGCTAGGCCCATCTCCCGGCTAGTTGAAGAGGTCCATCAGCCACTCTTTGGGCTACAATACCTATTTTGCCAATTGGCCTGGACCCCTTTTACTGCCGATACGGAGCCCCGCCAATTCATCACGACTGGACTACCGACGTAATCCGCCCGAGGTTTTTTTTCAACAAGCTCCATCGCAATGTCCCCTGAATGCCCATCTGCTAGCCTGCTAGCCGCGGCCCGCTAGCTGTCTAGAGCATATCGGACTGTTAGCTGAAGAGGTCCATCAGCCAATTTCTTGGGCTACAATAACAATTTGCCAATTGGCCTGGACCCTTTTACTAAACAGAGCCCTGCTGATCCATCACGACTGGTCTGCCGACGTAACCGCACGATGGTGGCAACAGACTGTTTCTGCCGCGATGTCCCTCTAGGGCCCTTCTGCTAGCCTGCTAGCCCCGGACCGCTAGCTGTCTGAATCACCATGTCTCCAGCCCGCCTAGCTACTCACTGGACCTCTATGATCACTCGGCTATGCATGCCTCTCCCTATGCCTTGTCCCTTGCTGTTTTGGTTAGTGAGTATTGTCTTCTTTCCCTGTAGAGCCTCCAGCCCAATAAACCCTGAAATTTCCATCCCTATCTATAATATTTTCTGACAAGATAGAACTGCCAAAGGGGGCGGAGTTGCAGAGAGAGTCTGTGTAACAGTACAAATTTAGACCGTCCCCTCGCCCATACCCGGGCGCGAACAAGGGACCTTCTGCACACATCAACAGTCACCCTCGAAGCATCGTTACCCATCGCTCCACAAAAGCCGCGGCCCTTGCAGAGCAAGGGGAACTACTACTTCAAGGTCTCAGAGCAAGTGACGTCACTGATTGAAACGCTATTTAGCGCCCACGCTAACTAAGCTAGCCGTTTCACATCTGTTACACTCACCCCCCTTTTGACCTTCCTCCTTTTTCCGCAGCAACCAGTAATCCGGGTCAACAGCATCAATGTAACAGTACAAATTTTGGGCGAGGGGACGGTCTAAATTTGTACTGTTACATTGATGCTGTTGACCCGGATTACTGGTTGCTGCGTAAAAAAAGGAGGAAGGTCAAAAGGGGGGTGAGTGTAACGGATGTGAAACGGCTAGCTTAGTTAGCGTGGGCGCTAAATAGCGTTTCAATCAGTGACGTCACTTGCTCTGAGACCTTGAAGTAGTAGTTCCCCTTGCTCTGCAAGGGCCGCGGCTTTTGTGGAGCGATGGGTAACGATGCTTCGAGGGTGACTGTTGATGTGTGCAGAAGGTCCCTAGTTCGCGCCCGGGTATGGGCGAGGGGACGGTCTAAAATTTGTACTGTTACATCTGCAGAGTTCTGTCTTACTATCCAGGTCTGTGCGCAAACAATTTGAGCTTCTACTTTTAAAAATCCACCTTTCCAGAAACAAGTCTCTCACCGTTGCCGCTTACTATAGAAAACCTTCTGCAGCCAGCTGTGCCCTGGACACCATATTTGAATTGATTGCCCCCATCTATCTTCAGAGGTCGTGCTGTTAGGTGACCTAAACTGGGACATGGTTAACACCCCGGCCATCCGACAATCTAAGTTGGATGCCCTCATTCTCACACAAATTTTCAATGAACCTACCAGGTACAACCCCAAATCCGTAAACACGGGCACCCTCATTCTAACCAACCTGTCCTCCAAATACACCTCTGCTGTCTTCAACCAGGATCTCAGCAATTACTCCCTCATTGCCTACGTCTGTAATGGGTCTGCGGTCAAACGACCAACCCTCATCACTGTCAAATGCTCCCTAAAACACTTCAGCGAGCAGGCCTTTCTAATCAACCTCTGCAGCACTCCACCAATCAGGTGTTTATGGTAGTGGCCAGACTGAAGCCACTCCTCAGTAGACTGAACTCTGGCCTGAATGCCAAAAGTCACATCTGGAGCAAACCTGGCCTCCATCCCTTTGTTGAAGCATGGTGGTGGCAGCAGTCTCTGAATGTCCTTCAATGGCCCAGCCAGAGCCCAGACTTGAACCCGATCGAACATCTCTGAAGAGACCTGAAAATAGCTGTGCAGCAACGCACCCCATCCAACCTAAATGAGCTTGAGAGGATCTGCAGAGAAAAATGGGAGAAACTCCCCAAATACAGGTTTGCCAAGCTTGTAGCATCAAGAAGTATCCAAGAAGACTCAAGGCTGTAATCGCTGCCAAAGGTGCTTCAACAAAATACTTGAGTAAAGGGTCTGAATACTTATGTAAAAGTGATATTTCAATTTAAACACCTGTATTTTCTTTGTCATTATGGGGTATTGTGTGTAGATTGATGAGGGGAAAAAACTAAAACATTTCGAATAAGGCTGTAACGTAACAAAATGTGGAAAAAGTCAAGGGGTCTGAATACTTTCCGAATGCATATCACATATTGTATCGAGAGGGTGAGCAGCATATAAAATGTGTTTTCTTTGCAGACATTTAAGCAACTTTTACAAAAAAAATTACTGTTTTTTTTCGTTAGGATAAATCAAGGGCAGTTTTTATTTATTTATTATTTACAGCTAAGGGAAGGATTTAAGGACTAGTAAGGACATTGAACGTCTGGTGGGTTCTTAGTGTCAGAGTGACACAGGCTGCTGTTTGCAGTCTCAGTATATGTTTGCTGTCTCAGTATATGTTTGCAGTCTCAGTATATGTTTGCTGTCTCAGTATATGTTTGCAGCCTCAGTATATGTTTGCAGTCTGAGTATATGTTTGCAGTCTCAGTATATGTTTGCAGTCTCAGTATATGTTTGCAGTCTCAGTATATGTTTGCAGTCTCAGTATATGTTCGCAGTCTCAGTATATGTTTGCAGTCTCAGTATATGTTTGCAGCCTCAGTATATGTTTGCAGCCTCAGTATATGTTTGCAGTCTGAGTATATGTTTGCAGTCTCAGTATATGTTTGCAGTCTCAGTATATGTTTGCAGTCTCAGTATATGTTTGCAGTCTCAGTATATGTTTGCAGCCTCAGTATATGTTCGCAGTCTCAGTATATGTTTGCAGTCTCAGTATATGTTCGCAGTCTCAGTATATGTTTGCAGTCTCAGTATATGTTTGCAGCCTCAGTATATGTTTGCAGTCTCAGTATATGTTTGCAGTCTCAGTATATGTTTGCAGTCTCAGTATATGTTTGCAGTCTCAGTATATGTTTGCAGCCTCAGTATATGTTCGCAGTCTCAGTATATGTTTGCAGTCTCAGTATATGTTTGCAGTCTCAGTATATGTTTGCAGCCTCAGTATATGTTTGCAGTCTCAGTATATGTTTGCAGTCTCAGTATATGTTTGCAGTCTCAGTATATGTTTGCAGTCTCAGTATATGTTTGCAGCCTCAGTATATGTTCGCAGTCTCAGTATATGTTTGCAGTCTCAGTATATGTTTGCAGTCTCAGTATATGTTTGCAGTCTCAGTATATGTTTGCAGTCTCAGTATATGTTTGCTGTCTCAGTATATGTTTGCAGCCTCAGTATATGTTTGCAGCCTCAGTATATGTTTGCAGTCTCAGTATATGTTTGCAGTCTCAGTATATGTTTGCAGCCTCAGTATATGTTCGCAGTCTCAGTATATGTTTGCAGTCTCAGTATATGTTCGCAGTCTCAGTATATGTTTGCAGTCTCAGTATATGTTTGCAGCCTCAGTATATGTTTGCAGCCATATTACGGTTTCCCCTCACCTGAGCGGCGATGGATCTTGGCTCTCTCCTTCTTATGAGGTTGTTTAGCAAGTTTCCCCTTTGAGCCAACAGGAAGAGATATCTCGGGCTCCAATAAACTGCTGAAGGGATCCATAATCAAAAGGTCCGGGACACACAAGAGTTCAAAGCTAATGTAACACTAGGTAGACAGCTGAGAGTGACAGCTGTTAGCCTAAATTAATAAGATAAAGGTTCGGATTA
Organism: Oncorhynchus mykiss; assembly: GCF_057628025.1. Lineage (NCBI taxonomy): Eukaryota > Metazoa > Chordata > Actinopteri > Salmoniformes > Salmonidae > Oncorhynchus > Oncorhynchus mykiss. The sequence continues at coordinate 69,942,860 of NC_143037.1, read as the reverse complement.
TGTTCCTCAGTGTGGAAAAAGTATTTTGAAAAACGTAACTTACGACCGAACAGAGAAATATGAAAACAATTTGCTAAATTACTCACTTTCACGCCATCGTAAAAAAAACATATGGACTGTTCCATCCATCTGGACAGTGGATATAGCCAGAGCCATGTATTTAGTTATGTAAATGCATCATAATGCAGGAACTTCATTGTCCCAACTCTGTAAACACATGGCTCGGTATATAGCGCGTTTTGGTATGAAACAAGTGTTTTGCAAAGAAAAACACATCTAAAGTAAATGTTTTAAAAGGATGAGAACAGCCGTTCATACACATACAAAGCCTTCAGAAAGTATTCATACCCTTTGACGTATTCCACATTTTGTTGTCTTACAGCCTGAATTCAGATTGGATTGAAAATACCCATCTGCACACAATTACCCATAACGACAAAGTGAAAACATGTTTTCAGAAATGTTGATCATTTATTGAAAATGAAATGAAGAAATATCTAATTTACATAAGTATTCACACTGAGTCAATACATGTTAGAATCACCTTAGGCATCGATGTCACGATCGTCTAATTAAATAACGGACCAAGGCGTACGTAGAGTTCCACATGTTTAATCAAATGAAACAATAACAACAAAGAAGAATAAACGATACGTGAAGCTCAAGCAGTGCTCAACAGGCAACTACACAGAAACAAGATCCCACAAAGCACAATGGGGAAATGGCTGCCTAAATATGATCCCCAATCAGAGACAACAATAAACAGCTGCCTCTGATTAGGAACAATACCAGGCCAACATAGATATAAACACACTAGATCACCCACCCTAGTCACACCCCGACCTAACCAAAATAGAGAATAAAAAGGCTCTCTATGGTCAGGGCGTGACAGTACTCCCCCACCAAAGGTGCGGACGCCGGCCGCAAAATCTGACTCTATAGGGGAGGGTCCTGGTGGGTGTCTAGCGTCGGTGGTGGCTCTGGTGCGGGTCTTTGGCCCCGCCCAGACCCCGGGTCCAGCAATGGAGCCGGGTAGAACGCCGTACCCGGACTGGGCACCGACGCAGAGGAAGGCTCCAGCCTTGGAGCGGGACTGGACGCCGTGCCTGGACATCGGCGCAGAAGAAGACTCTGGCTTTGGAGATGGGCTCTGACTCTGGCCGTGGACTGTCGCAGGAGGTTCCGGACCGTGGACCGTCGCAGGAGGTTCCGGACCGTGGACCATCTCAGGAGGTTCCGGACTGTGGACTGTCTCAGGAGGTTCCGGACTGTGGACCGTCTCAGGAGCTTCTGGACTGTGGACTGTCTCAGGGGGTTCCGGACTGTGGACCGTCTCATAAGGTTCCGGACTGGGAATCGTCGCCAGAAGCTCTGGACTGGGGACCGTCGCCGGAAGCTCCTGAGACGGTCCACGGTCCGGAACCTCCTGAGACGGCCCACGGTCCGGAACCTCCAGCTCCATGGCCGGAGCCTTCCCCTGCGCCAATAACCAATCTGAGCACAGTGTCCAGTTTAGCTCCAAGGCCAGACTCTTCTTCTGCATTGGTGCCCAGTCCAGGCACAGTGTCCAGTCCCGCTCCATGGCGGGAGCCTTCCCCTGCGCCGATATCCAGTCCAGACACGGTATCCAGTCCAGCTCCATGGCAGGAGCCCTCATCTGCGCCGATGCCCAGTCCAGACACGGCATCCAGTCCCGCTCCAGGGCAGGAGTCTTCTTCTGCACCTAGGTCCAGTCCAGGCACAGTGTTCAGCCTGGGTCCATGGCTGGATCTGCGGGATGAGTGGGTTCTTAGTCCCGCACCAGAGCCTGCCCCGATGCTGGCGGATCCACGGGATGAGCGGGTTCTTCGTCCTGCACCAGAGCCGCCCCCAATGCTGGCGGATCCGCGGGAGCCGCCACCAACACTAGACACCCCCCTAACCCTCCCTTTTTGTTTCAGGTTTTGCGGTCGGAGTCCACACCTTTGGGGGGGGGGGGGGGGGTACTGTCACGTCCTGACCATAGAGAGCCGTTATTTTCTATGGTGGAGTAGGGCAGGGTGTGACTGGGGGATTAGTCTAGTTTATATTTTCTACGTGGGGTTCTAGTTTTGTTTTCTATGTTGGTGATTGGTATGATTCCCAATTAGAGGCAGCTGGTAATCGGTGTCTCTAATTGTGGATCATATTTAGGTAGCCTTTTTCCACCTGTGTGTTATGGGATATTGTTTTGAGTTAGTGCACGTAGCATCTCGTTAGTCACAGTTCATTGTTTGTTTCTTTATTTGTTTTGTTCTAAGTTTTTCACTTTAATAAATGATGTAGAAACCATATCGCTCTGCAGCTTGGTCCGACCATTATTACGACGAACGTGACAAGCGATCACAGCGTCTTTCTGGGCAGTGGTGGGAAAAGTACCCAATTGTCATACTTGAGTAAAAGAAAAGATAGATGAATAGAAAATGACTCAAATAAAAGTGAAAGTCACCCAGTAAAATACTACTTGAGTAAAAGTCTAAAAGTATTTGGTTTTAAATATACGTAAGCATCTAAAGTAAATGTACTTGCTGAAATATACACTACCGTTCAAAAGTTTGGGGTCACTTAGAAATGTCCTTGTTTTTTAAAGAAAAGCACATTTTTCGGGCCCATTAAAATAACATCAAATTGATCAGAAATACAGTGTATTTACAATAGTTGTAAATGACTATTGTAACTGGAAACGGCAGATTTTTAGGAAATATGAAGAGTGGTACTCAGTGATGTGTTGTATATGCCACAAACATGCAGTAAGGCTTTGTATTCAGGACATACAGTAAACATTTTAGCCATATTTTGGGGATTTTAATTAGGTGCCGTATTCTGTCATTTAGGTAAGTATTGTGGAGAAGCTACAATGTTGATGCAGCCTCAGTTTTCTCCCATCACAGCCATTAAAGGAAAAATCCACCCAAAACCACTCAGTCCTGTAATTTACAGTGTTGCATAACACTAATATGCGAGAACAATATTTTTTTGTAAACAAATGTTTTATTTTGTGGTTATAATAAGGTTGGTAGCAACATGTTCAAATTGTTGTGGAAATCTGTTGCAGCTCAAGTTGCCCACAAAACCCACAATTCAATGGTCTCTCTATGGGCTGGCTGCCGAGCTAGCTAGCAAACGTAGCTACACACAATAATACCAAAGTCAATATCAGCATGTGAATTAGCTACTTAGCTGTAAAAACCTAAACAAACTGTACTATCAATTTAGGAGTCTACAATCTCACCATGTTCAACCTGCAGATCGATGTGCCTCACAGAGTGAACATGCACAAAATACGTTTTCGCAATCTAAAAGTCATATTCCTATTAACTTCCAGTGTAGTGAGAGAGACTTTATCACAATGCTGCGTCATACCGGCAGAATTTCTGCCTGCTTGAATGGCCATAGCTCAGATACACATAAAATATAACACAATATAACATTCAAAATGGGTGAATCTTTACTTTAAAATCTAACTATTTTAAAGTCACCATTGGCCTCATGGTAAAATGTCTGAGCGGTTTCCTTCCTCCCCAGGGTGTAAACCTACAGGACGGTAGCTCTCCAGGAACAGGGTTGGAGTGTAAACCTACAGGACGGTAGCTCTCCAGAATCAGGATTGGAGTGTAAACCTACAGGATGGTAGCTCTCCAGGAACAGGGTTGGAGTGTAAACCTACAGGATGGTAGCTCTCCAGAATCAGGATTGGAGTGTAAACCTACAGGATGGTAGCTCTCCAGAATCAGGATTAGAGTGTAAACCTACAGGATGGTAGCTCTCCAGAATCAGGATTGGAGTGTAAACCTACAAGATAATAGCTCTCCAGGAACAGGGTTGGAGTGTAAACCTACAGGACGGTAGCTCTCCAGAATCAGGATTGGAGTGTAAACCTACAGGATGGTAGCTCTCCAGAATCAGGATTAGAGTGTAAACCTACAGGATGGTAGCTCTCCAGAATCAGGATTGGAGTGTAAACCTACAGGATGGTAGCTCTCCAGAATCAGGATTGGAGTGTAAACCTACAGGATGGTAGAGCTCCAGGAACAGGGTTGGAGTGTAAACCTACAGGATGGTAGCGCTCCAGGAACAGGGTTGGAATGTAAACCTACAGGATGGTAGCTCTCCAGAATCAGGGTTGGAGTGTAAACCTACAGGATGGTAGCTCTCCAGAATCAGGATTGGAATGTAAACCTACAGGATGGTAGCGCTCCAGGAACAGGGTTGGAATGTAAACCTACAGGATGGTAGCTCTCCAGAATCAGGGTTGGAGTGTAAACCTACAGGACGGTAGCTCTCCAGAATCAGGATTGGAGAGCCATGACTGAATCCCCTGTGTTCCCCACCACTCAAGACAAGAAACATGCTTTGCTCATTATAGCCATATAAATGAATGATGTTGAACCACAGAATGGGCACAATTACATGTATTTTTCCCCTATTGAGAGTGTTACATTGATCACACAACAAGAGCAATGGCATGTGTGTGCTTCTAACAAACCAAAGCTATCTACTGTAGCAATATGTGGGTCATATACAGTAGAGACAGAATATAAACACTGCACAGAAAACATTTTTTTGTACATTTTCTTGGAGAGAAGGAAACTGCAATAAGTACTGATGGAGTAAACTGTCCAGAAATTAATTTGCAGTAAAGACCCAGTTAGATGCAGTTAAATTGCTCATCTCAAGCATTGTATTGCCGTTTTAGCAAATTGTGTTATTGATTTGGTGCTATGCATAGAGCTAAGGAGCTCCCATTTTGAACAAATGAATATGGATCACTGTACAGTAAGTATGTCCTCAGAGGGTCATCTTTGTTATTCTCATCTTAATGTGGAGGTTGAGCTGAGTTATATTCCAATAATAACTCACAATCTCACATTTTGGCTAGGCTACATATACATATTCGTGCGTGCATGCAAGTGTTTTGATTATCAAGTAACACAAAACCATGGAAACAAAAGAATGATATAACCCAGCTTAGCCCAGTGAGGATTTCAGGGCCTTTAAATATACACTGTGACGCTGTTATAAGTACAAGGAAACTTAATGAAAATAATTGATGAGAGTAGAGTATTCGCTGGAGTTTTTTTTTCAGCGGCTGTGCTCTCTGCCTCAGTGAGAGAGATATTCAGAGACAGAGTCTAAGCGCCGCAGCTGTACAGTGTCTGCCCATTCCGGAGAGCTCCGCGGGGAGAGGTGTGGATACTACTGAGGCAGACGGGAACTTGGGAGGAAGATACGTCAGTGTTGTCATCGCTCCATGCAGCCTGTAAATAGGTCAGCCTGAGAAGGCAGAAGGGCCACAGCGAGAGCCTGCCCAAAACTGTGAGCACATCCAATTACTTAGAGAGGAAGCCAACACAAAGCTACATAGAGAACAGGAAGGGGGAAAAAAGGAATAGCAGACTAGGAAGTATTTTTTCTACTGAAACATGTAAGACTGGTGCTCTTAGTCATACGTTTTACTGACCTTGTTTAAGGTTTCATGCCAAGTACTTACTTACTTACCTACTACTTACTTACAACCAACTTCCTACTAACGTACTATTAATGTACTACTAACGTGCTATTAACGTGCTATTAACGTACTATTAACGTAATACTAACGTACTATTAACGTAATACTAACGTACTATTAACGTAATACTAACGTACTATTAACGTGCTATTAACGTGCTATTGACGTGCTATTAACATACTATTAACGTAATACTAACGTACTATTAACGTAATACTAACGTACTATTAACATGCTATTAACGTGCTATTAACATGCTATTAACGTACTATTAACGTAATACTAACGTGCTATTAACGTAATACTAACGTACTATTAACATGCTATTAACGTGCTATTAACGTGCTATTAACGTACTATTAACGTAATACTAACGTACTATTAACGTAATACTAACGTACTATTAACATGCTATTAACGTGCTATTAACGTGCTATTAAAGTACTATTAACGTAATACTAACGTACTATTAACATGCTATTAACGTGCTATTAATGTGCTATTAACGTAATACTAACGTACTATTAACGTACTACTAACGTACTATTCACGTGCTATTAACGTACTATTAACGTACTATTAACGTACTACTAATGTACTATTAACGTACTACTAACGTCCTATTAACGTCCGATTAACGTACTATTAACGTCCTATTAACGTCCTATTAACGTCCTATTAACGTACTACTAACGTACTACTAACGTACTATTCACGTACTATTAACGTACTATTAACATACTACTAACGTACTATTAACGTACTATTAACGTACTACTAACGTACTATTCACGTGCTATTAACGTACTATTAACGTACTATTAACGTACTACTAACGTACTATTCACGTGCTATTAACGTACTATTAACGTACTATTAACATACTATTAACGTACTACTAATGTACTATTAACGTACTATTAACGTACTACTAACGTCCTATTAACGTCCGATTAACGTACTATTAACGTACTACTAACGTCCTATTAACGTCCTATTAACGTACTACTAACGTACTACTAACGTCCTATTAACGTCCTATTAACGTCCTATTAACGTAATACTAACGTACTATTAACATGCTATTAACGTGCTATTAATGTGCTATTAACGTAATACTAACCTACTATTAACGTACTATTAACATACTATTAACGTACTACTAATGTACTATTAACGTACTACTAACGTCCTATTAACGTCCAATTAACGTACTATTAACGTACTACTAACGTCCTATTAACGTCCTATTAACGTACTACTAACGTACTATTCACGTACTATTAACATACTACTAACGTACTATTAACGTACTATTAACGTACTACTAACGTACTATTCACGTGCTATTAACGTACTATTAACGTACTACTAACGTACTATTATCGTAATACTAACGTACTATTAACGTGCTATTAACGTACTATTAACGTAATACTAACGTACTATTAACGTAATACTAACGTACTATTAACGTACTACTAATGTACTATTAACGTCCGATTAACGTACTATTAACGTACTACTAACGTCCTATTAACGTCCTATTAACGTACTACTAATGTACTATTCACGTACTATTAACGTACTATTAACGTACTACTAACGTACTATTAACGTACTATTAACGTACTACTAACGTACTATTCACGTACTATTAACGTACTATTAACGTACTACTAACGTACTATTATCGTACTATTAACATACTATTAACGTACTACTAACGTACTATTATCGTACTACTAACGTACTATTCACGTACTACTAACTTACAATTATACTTTTTTAATTGAACCATTTGTAGCGACGCGCACAGACAGCTGTGTGTTGTGTGTTATGCTGTTCATTGGTTGTGTTGTACGTATCAGTACCCAGTGTTCGCGAGGTCTGACATGCCAGTCAACCTGCTCTCTGCCAACCATGGGAATGCCTGGAATGTTCTGGTGAGGGCATCCTGGTGGTTGGCGGAGCGGGGTTTGGCAGCGGGGTGGAGCATCACAAGTTTAATATCATGTTTAGCCGTTGTTCTCTCTCTCTTATGTCTGCTCTTAACAAGAGATGGTCACAGTTGTTTTATACGGGTATCTTTGATTTATTTGGCGTGGGTTGATAAACAGGGAATTCGTAAACTAAATCCTTTGTCCGGACAATTGTTAATTTATGATCCAGCCAGGTCATTAGTGTCAGAAGTAAAAAGGTAGATACAAGTTAGCCAGCTAGCTAGCTGACTACTGTAGCCAGCTAACGTTACGTGGGGAATGAGTGTTGAAAATGCTTCGAGGGAATCCGAAAGGGAAGGTGGTGGTAGGGTTAATAAAGAGAGAATTCGTAAACTCAATCCTCTGACCGGACAATTGTTCATTTATGATCAAGCCTGGTCATTACACTTTATTTAACTAGGCAAGTCAGTTTAAGAACAAATTCTTATTTACTATGACGGCCTACACCGGCCAAACCCGGACGACAATGGGCCAATTGTGCGCCGCCCTATGGGACTCCCCAATCACAGCAGGTTGTGATACAGCCTCCCTACCTACCTACTTACTATGTGTCATGCAATGTATGCAGAGTGACAATGCTATTTAACTTATAGGTTACATGGACAACAGGGATCAGCATCGTGATTGATTGTACAGTCTACAGTACCATTAAATAAAAGAAGACATCATGGTGCAGATCTACCTTTCCATTTGTTCAGTCTCTGTTAAACTCCCTGACTGAAGTGCAGACGTATCCCACTTTATATTTCAGTCATTTAGTAGGTGCTATTATCCAGAGCGACGTACAGGAGCAATTAGGGCTAAGTGCCTTGCTCAAGGGCACGTCGAACATGTTTTTCACCTAGTCAGCTCTAGGATTCGAGCCAGCGACCCTTCGGTTACTGGCTTAGCTCTCTTAGCCACCTGCTGCCCTACCGGCTGCAATGCATGACATCAATTAAGCCAAGGGCCATTACCTCAACCTGTTGTGTTTTGCTTATGTTTTCTTCTTTGGAATAGAATCCCCTACGGAGCCACCGCTCCTCACGTGTGCTTTATCCTGGAGGTTCATCAAAGTCCACAAAACAGATTTCAATTACTGTGACCTCAGAATGGTCCCTGAAAGAACTCAAATCAGCTTAGCATTTGCACAGTGCACACTGAATCTCTTCTACAATAACTGGGTTATAACAAGAGTTTTAACCTAATACCAATTATCTTTTCAATTTCCATTGACCGATTTGATTGAGAAAGAGAAAGTAGCATACTCTTCTGACTCCCAACTTCCAGGTCCTTGTCAGTGTGTGGTTTCACATGACACTAATCCGCGCAACGCACAGCCGATCTGTACACCTTAATGGGTCAACAAATCCAGTTATCTGTAGAAAATCCAGTTGTCTGCTTTTTCCAAAGATTATGGATAGCTTGTCATTGTCAAGCTGCAGAGTACTGTCAAAATGACAGCATAATTACACACGACAATCCATCTAATGGTATAGAAAAGAGCTTAGAAACGGCTCCATGAACAATTAACCCTTGCCTGTCCTGACAAATAGTCAGTGTCTCAGAAAAGTAAAATACATAGTGAATGTTGGATCGCTGCTTTGGCACAGGCTGTTCTCCACCTCTCTCTCTCTGAGGAGTGTTGACTTCTGGGAACACTGTGTTCTGCCATCCAGTGGGCGAGAGCAGTTCGAGAACAAAAGGTCAGACCAGTATGAAACATCATACGATATATGGTACTTGGCTGACATGGTTAAAATGAGATTCTTCAACAAAAGGAAACAAAACTAATTTCAAGTCAACTAAAATCAGTTTCTCTTTATGGGTGTTCTCAACCTCCAGCAACAAAGTTAATAGCACCAGCAGGTAGGTAGAAAAGTCCGGTACAGTATTTGGAAAGTAGAAGGCAATTTCTAAGTATCACATGCATCAGAAATGAAGATTAAGGAACGTTACATCACAAGATATTACAATTTTGTTCATAAATACTAAACCCAATCTCAGGCAAAGGAGCTCATGGTCAGAACTACACGTTGAGATACAACAGTTTGTCACGGAAGATTATGTGCACTCAGTGATAAAACATTTTGGTGTCGATGAGCCCAGTCAGTCAGCCTATTATTGTTCAAGGAGAGAGGCGCTCCCCCAAAAGGCACTTACATAAGACAGTAACAGATGGTGACTGATGTGTGTTGGGACTGATTTACTCAGGAGAGAGGAAAATGATGCAACGGAAGTAAAGAGGCTTGTCATTTAACCAAAATCAAGGATCAAAGTCAATGAGGTATTTCACCTCCTTTTGTAATGGATTTCACCGGTTCCTGATGGGACTGGAGAGTTTCACTATGAACAAGGTATGCAATGATGTATAAACACTGTATACAATGATGATTATTTCTTAATAATATTTGTAATAAGAGTAAATAAATAATTGCTACATATAGGAAAAAGGGACTGTGATGACATTGTAGGAAGGTTTTCACGGCTAGTTATTTCGTACTACTATCTTGAATAATTCCTTTCCTTTTAAACGATTAGCCAGTGTGCTGGATGGGAATAGGCCAAGCTCAAACAGGGGAATGAAAAAAAGGTAGAGATGAAGTCCTATTAATGAGGAATCAAGTCAGTTGCCTTAGAGACATGGTCAAGTAATTACAAATAGAAAAATGCACTTATTGGAGCCTCCACAAGTCTCTCCCTCTGCTTTGATCAGCATAGCTACATTACATGCAATCTTTCTGCAAAGGAAGACTAGAGCATTATGTTTAATGAGCTATCATCAGTGAGCATATTACCTAGCTTCTAGCCTGAACAGATAGAGAATACATTACCCAGAGTCTAGCCTGAACAGATAGAGAATACATTACCCAGAGTCTAGCCTGAACAGATAGAGAATACATTACCCAGAGTCTAGCCTGAACAGATAGAGAATACATTACCCAGAGTCTAGCCTGAACAGATAGAGAATATATTACCCAGAGTCTAGCCTGAATAGATAGAGAAGGCATTACCCAGAGTCTAGCCTGAACAGATAGAGAATACATTACCCAGAGTCTAGCCTGAACAGATAGAGAATATATTACCCAGAGTCTAGCCTGAACAGATAGAGAATACATTACCCAGAGTCTAGCCTGAACAGATAGAGAATACATTACCCAGAGTCTAGCCTGAACAGAGAGAGAATACATTACCCAGAGTCTAGCCTGAACAGATAGAGAGTACATTACAGGAAGATGTATAACCATGCCAGTAGAAAAAATGCTTAATTACCATTAAGAATGACTGTGTACCGCTCTATTCTGAGCAGTAGCAGTTCTTTACACTATTAGGGAACGGTTCCATCTGTCTGTAATTCTGCCCGGATCCACTCTCAAAAAGTCAAACCTTGGCAGGCTGATAATGTGTTTTGATTCCTCTTTGGTATGCACATTCTACTACAGCCCAATACTGTATGTACATGTTCAGACATTCACATTTAGAGTCATTTAGCTGACACTCTTAGAGCAACTTACAGGAGAAATTAGGGTTAAGTGCCTTGCTCAAAGGGGCACATAGTCAGATTTTTCATCTAGTCGGCTCAGGGGAGTCAAACCAGCAAGCTTTTGGTTATTGACCCAACTCTCTTAACCACTAGGCTACCTACCTGCCGCCTATATCTAGACAAAATAAGGTCAGTTTCAAGGACATCAAGCTACTTCAAAGCAGTCTGCTCTGACAATATCAAAGATCTAAGATCATTATTGAAAATGAAAACATATCAAAGGAAAACATAAGTTCTGTAATAGTGTAACAGTTATCATGACAATGTGAGATTTACAGTTTTCAAATCCTTTTTCCTCTTCAGATTAATTATGATAGCATTCCAAGAGGAAACGGCATGAATAAGGGGTTTTGGATAATTATGCATGTTTCCATTTTGGGAGGATGGTGTCATATATATAATCCGGACATGCTCCAAACCTGAGAGGATAAAGTAGGTGCTAACCTAACGTAGCAGGCGTAAACAAACACCTGAAACTAGGTCCCCTACATACGGATCTTGACGAGAAGAAAAAAACTGTTGGGTGAGGTTCTCTTCTGCACTGCTCAACCAATCCACTAAATGTGGAGGAGGAGTTAAGATGGAATGGTTCTCTTCTGCACTGCTCGACCAATCCACTAAATGTGGAGGAGGAGTTAAGATGGAATGGTTCTCTTCTGCACTGCTCAACCAATCCACTAAATGTGGAGGAGGAGTTAAGACGGAATGGTTCTCTTCTGCACTGCTCGACCAATCCACTAAATGTGGAGGAGGAGTTAAGATGGAGTGTCACCTTTTTAACGTCCAAAAGCTTACGTCACAGGCTGTCTTTCCATTTCCCCTGAAAACCGGAACATCCGGTTGTTGAGGACTATAGTATAATCCCAGAATGTATCTTTACTTTCTCTCTCTGTTGTATAACTACACAATAATAAACAGCTTACTGTATAACATAGAATAACCACAGTATAGTAATCTCCATGCCCATGTTCCTTCCCTCTGTCATGGTCATTTGCTTTTGAATGAGTAGGAAAAGCTTTTGATCTGAAATGGTGGTTAAAAGGTCCACGGCAGCTGTTTTTGTCTCATATATCAAATTATTTCTCGGCAACAAATAAGTACCTTACTGTGATTGTTTTAAATTTAAAAAAAAAAAAATGTCTTAATGCTGATGTCGCCAGGCAGGACAAAACTAGCTCTTTATAGCAGAGACATTAGGAACTCTCTTTCTTAATGGTGATGTCGCCAGGCAGGACTAAACTAGCTCTTTATAGCAGAGACATTAGGAACTCTCTTTCTTAATGGTGATGTCGCCAGGCAGGACTAAACTAGCTCTTTATAGCAGAGACGTTAGGAACTCTCTTTCTTAAAGCTGATGTCGCCAGGCAGGACTAAACTAGCTCTTTATGGCAGAGATGTTAGGAACTCTCTTTCTTAATGGTGATGTCGCCAGGCAGGACTAAACTAGCTCTTTATAGCAGAGACATTAGGAACTATCTTTCTTAATGGTGATGTCGCCAGGCAGGACTAAACTAGCTCTTTATAGCAGAGACGTTAGGAACTCTCTTTCTTAAAGCTGATGTCGCCAGGCAGGACTAAACTAGCTCTTTATGGCAGAGATGTTAGGAACTCTCTTTCTTAATGGTGATGTCGCCAGGCAGGACTAAACTTCATTCCACCAAAACAGGCAGTAATTTCAGGTGGTCTTTTCAAACAGCTTTTACACTAAAAGGGCTTTATCATTTTCAATTTCATAGTATTATTCCAACCTCAGTGTGTGAAAATACACAGAGTGAACTAAACATTAAGAACACCAGCACTCTACACACACGCTCCAAGACTAACCAGGTGAATCCAGGTGAAAGCTATGATCCCTTATTGATGTCACTTGTTAAATCCACTTCAAACAGTGTAGATGAAGGGGAGAAGACGGGTTAAAGAAGGACTTTCAAGCCTCGAGACAAGTGAGACATGGATTGTGTATGTGTGCCATTCAGAGGGTGAATGAGCAAGACAAAAGATTTAAGTGCCTTTGAACGGGGTATGGTAGTAGGTGCCTGGCGCACTGGTTTGAGTGTGTCAAGAACTACAACGCTGCTGGGTCTTTCACGCGCAACAGTTTCCCATGTGTATCAAGAATGGTCCACCACCCAAAGGACATCCAGCCAACTTGACACAACTGTGGGAATCATTGGAATCAACATTTGACACCTTGTAGGGTCCATGCCCAGACGAATTGAGGCTGTTATGAGGGCAAAAGGTGTTCCAAAAGTTTTGTACACTCAGTGCAGTGTACATACCCAGTGCAGTGTACATTAAACACTGCACTGGGCCTTTAACACAGCCCTGCTATTGACTGCCATTGAACTGTTAATCAATCTTTGAAAAGCAGAAAAATGTCACAGCCGAGGAAAGCCCATGCATCTACATCGTTACATCATACTCTCAGGCAGCCTCCACACAATAGCAGAAACCCAGGTCAAAACAGGTCACCTGACATCACACATACATGTGTCACGCAGGGGAGGCTGGTAGGAGGAGCTATAGGAAGACGGGCTCACTGTAATGGCTGGAATGGAATAAATGGAATGGTATCAAACACAAACATGTAAACCACATATGTGACTGTTCCATTTACTCCATTCCAGCCATTACAATGAGCCGGTCATCATTTCAGCTCCTCCCACCAGCCTCCACTGGCGTGAGGAAAACAATAGGCCAAGCTAGCTCTCCCTTCTTTGATCTCTTTGGCTCTGACCGTTTGCACGCTGACACTGAAACAGCCTCCAACCTCCATCAATCAAATGGAAAGATGCTGTTGTAGCGGTGATAGCCAGAAACCTGGAGCAGTCCGTCTGACAGAGCCCATTTCTCCGTTGATAGCATGGTTGCTACACTTCAGTAGAGGCTCATCAAGCATCTCTTGCTAGATCATTAGCTAAGGGTGAAGCTACAGTCGTAAGCCGGCGCTAGATAATGTCATTCGACATGTGGTAAGATGGACACAGATATATGTTACCACACTACAGGCACTACATGGGCTCCAGAGTGGCATAGCGGTCTAATGATCTGCATCTCAATGTAAGAGGTTTCACTACAGTCCCTGGTTTGAATCCAGGCTGTATCACATCTGGCCGTGATTGGGAGTCCCATACGGCGGCACACAATTGGCCCAGTGTCGTCTGCGTTTGGCCGGGGTAGGCCGTCATTGTAAACAAGAATTTGTTCTTAACTGTCTTGCCTAGTTAAATTACTTTTTTAATTAATTTTTTTTACATTAAAAAGGCCAAAACCACACATCCAGTTTCTAATCCATTCCAGGAAATTTGCAAACACAGATATTTTTCAACTGGATGACTTTGTAATTCTACAGAGGAAATCAAGGAGATTGCATGAAGTTTTATGGCGTCGCGGTACATTAAATGTCTCTACATATTAACACATTGATAGTCTCAGAGTCAAATTGGTTCGAAGCTGAAATCATAATGGAGGATGAAGTTTGTCAGGCAAAATGGAGACAGTGGTAAAAGCTTATGTGCTGCGTTAATTGAGCCCATTTAGTGCTTGGACACATACTGATTTGAGTTAAATGGCCTGGGGGGATTGCCATAAAACCAAGCCGGGTGAAAGGTTGAAAATGGGGCGTACTGAAGAAGCCTGGGTGAAGACAAGGCGAGGACCACGGCTCACCGGGGTACTGTCGTTGCTGTGGCCCAGCCACACTTGAAATAATCCAACAGATGAGTCCTCAATCACCAAAACAACATGTACTCTCTGCTGCAGTGGTAGTCTGATGAAGGACCGTTTGAAACAGCATGCAGCTCATCTGAGGTCCCTTAAATATCTATTTTCCTGCACATATTTCATTCCCCTCCACCACAGCATGATACTCATCCGCCAAACGCAGCTCTTATTTACAAAAATATTTTTTGTAGTATTTTAATATGGGGAACTGTAATAAAACATTCAGTATCTTATCTACAGCCCAGAGTACTATTATTACATAATGATAAACCTTATGTCAAATAAAACATGCTAAATATTTTTTTTACTACTCAATCTCAAATGCAAACTACAATCATTATTGTTAAACCCTGGTCGTTTACATCAAGTGCCTGGAGTGGGCTGTCAATTCTTCTGAACCCCATTCATTTCCCATTCACAGCACACAACCCATTACACCCCCATTCATAACACACCTGCAGGGAGAGTGTTTGAGAGTGTGACACCTGAGAGCAGCGTAGCACTGAGGTGACGACAAGGGATCGGCGCTATAAAATTACTAATTCACAGTCCAAGACATTTCTCGATTGATTCTACTGGGAATACTCCCACCCATTTCATATTCAGAGCAGCAAAGTAAAATATTTGGAGGCCTATGCAACAGTATGTGGGTGGTAGAAGTCGATATGGAACTGGTGATGATGCTCTTGCAGTATATAAAGGTTAAGTAGCATAACAACATCCAAACACTTACCCTAGTGTTGTCATGGTGACAATGGTGTACCAGAAGGAGGCGGGGATGCTGGAAAACGTGGTTCCCTTGGTGCCTTTCTCAGCATAGAACATGACGGTGGCGAAGATGATGACAGCCATGGTGAGGGAGAAGAGGAGGAAGCCCAGCTCCGAGGCGCAGGCCTGCAGAGTGCAGCCTAGGATGCGCAGGCCCTGAGAGTGGCGGGAGAACTTGAAGATTCGGAAAACCCGGAAGACTCGCAGGGTGACAAAGGCCCCGCTGACTTCTTCGTTCTCGGGCATGATAAGGCCGATGTAGAAGGGCAAGATGGCCACCACGTCAATCACGCTCATCACCGAACGTGCAAAATCACAGCGGCTGGGGGCAGCATACAACCTCATGAGGTACTCGCAGGAGAAAATAAGCACACAGGCCGTGTCCAAACAAGAGAAGGCCACAGAAAACTTCTCACCACACGGCAGGTCCTTTATACTCCCTTTGAGTGGTCGGCAGGGAACCGTTTCCACAACGTTGGCAATAACAGACACAGCGATGAAGAAGCCGGTGACGTAGTAGAACACCAGGGCCATGGTAGAGGTGTGAGGGTTCTCGAAGGCCCTCCATAGCTTATCACGTAACGTGGCGTCTGGGGGCAGGGGAGCGTCTCCGGCATTCTCTGCCTCGGTGTCCTCAGCCAAACGCTCCTGGTTCTCCTTCTTACGATCCCGGTACTCTTCCATACAGCAGTCACCTATGATCTCAGGTATTATGCCATAGAAAGCCAGCTCCTCCTCAAAGGCCTGAATGCATTCATGTCGGGGATAGTGTAGCTTGCCTGTTCTAAAAAAGTTGAGAATATGGCGAAACATCTCTGGATCCCTGTCAAAGAAATATTCCTGAGTTTCCTCATTGTAGAAAAACTCCTTTTCTGAGCTGCCTAGAAGGGTGTCCGGATAACGGTCCAACGTGTTCTTCCATGTCTGGAAGCGTAGTCCACTCACATTAACAAACAGGATCTCATCACTGCGACTTGTTTTGTCCACAGGAGGCTTGGGCATGGTCTGTTGGGCCAGTGGTAGCCAGCCCACGGCTGCTGCCCGAGCAAAGGGCATCCATGTTGCAACTCCAGCAGCCATTTTGTTAAGTAGCTTATGTTTCCGGAGTAAACGGGATGTTGAGTAATGGTACAGAGAGTCTCTAGGTACTTGATGGTTATTTCTGGGTCTTCTCTGATCAGAAGGAAAAGGATAGGTATATCCAATCTAATCATCCGTCTGAACTGAAGGCCTCAACAACCAGATTGGCTTGCCTCCATTCCCAGTCTGTCAATTTGTTTGTGCATCAGTTTCAACAGGAGAGGGAGAAGTGATGCCGGGAGAGAGATGATAGTGTTTTCATTGTCAAAGAAAAGGGTCACGGCAGTTGTGGACTGAACAAAGGTCAGGCCATTGGAATAGTTCAGGAAAACTTACTCTGATTCATAAAACATCAGACTATTGACCTCTCATATAAGTAATAGCACAGTGATATTGTAGAACAATACTGTATATGGCTTTTCAGTCGTGTTTAAACAGACTTCCAGAGAACTAGTGGTTGAAGTCTCTGGCCTTTGCTTGCTGCCTCGCCTCTCTCAGAAGACAGATTGGTTGCAGTGCTGTGGTTTTCAAATTCGTATTAAATTGTGATGATGTTCCCCGAAGATGCACGATAGACACATTTTTCTCTTGCTTTTTTTTCTCTCCCTTGCAGTGTTGCTCTCCAACTTTGATTATGGGATGGCTCTCTTTGTCCCTTAGTTTCTCTATCCCTCTCTCTCAAATGCACAACCAAACCTTAAGTGTACTCGATTTCTCTGATGTCTGAGAGGCCTTCTGAATGGAAAAGTTAGAGTCTTAGGCGTTTCTATCCCTTGTATGGCGGTCCCTTTTTTATACCTGTCAAAACACACAACACACACAACTTAGATATTGAGCAGCACAGGCTGTAAAGGAACGGTATGCTACATCTATTTGTGTCACAGCTTGGGTGAACTGCTTAAAAGTCTGAGCTTCAAAATACAAAACAGAGAGGTTCCTCACAAAGGAAACGTTGAAGTTGACCACGTTCGAATGGTATTTAGAACCCAGACCAAACAGTTGTACCAATATAAATACAATCCTTATACTTAAATGTCAATTTTGCAATAATTGTCAATCTGTACAGAGCCTCAACCCAAATAAGCACTGTGCCCCTTTGATCTTTAAACTCATTGTGCATCAACCACACAACTGTACCTCTTCCGTATCAATCCACAAAGGGATTATGCTTTCAATGTGTCATAACATAAATAATGCTGAATTGAATTTCAATATAAAAAAGGTTACCATTAAATCAATTACTATATTTTGTTTTGAATTTAAACGTCACTCTTCTAAACAAGAGAGGTGTTAGGGTGTATCCATGAAACATCTAGTCTGCCTTGTGAGGGAGTTGGAGTGTACCCAGACCCGTCTCTAACCAACAGACCCATCCCTCTAACCAACAGACCCGTCCCTCTAACCAACAGACCCGTCCCTCTAACCAACAGACCCGTCATTCTAACCAACAGACCCGTCCCTAACCAACAGACCCGTCATTCTAACCAGCAGACCCGTCACTCTAACCAACAGACCCGTCCCTAACCAACAGACCCGTCATTCTAACCAACAGACCTGTCACTCTAACCAACAGACCCATCATTCTAACCAACAGACCCGTCCCTAACCAACAGACCCGTCATTCTAACCAACAGACCCATCCCTAACCAACAGACCCGTCATTCTAACCAACAGACCCGTCCCTAACCAACAGACCCGTCATTCTAACCAACAGACCCGTCCCTAACCAACAGACCCGTCATTCTAACCAACAGACCCATCCCTAACCAACAGACCCGTCACTCTAACCAACAGACCCGTCCCTAACCAACAGACCCGTCATTCTAACCAACAGACCCGTCACTCTAACCAACAGACCCGTCCCTAACCAACAGACCCGTCACTCTAACCAACAGACCCGTCATTCTAACCAACAGACCCGTCATTCTAACCAACAGACCCGTCACTCTAACCAACAGACCCGTCACTCTAACCAACAGACCCGTCCCTCTAACCAACAGACCCGTCACTCTAACCAACAGACCCGTCACTCTAACCAACAGACCCGTCCCTCTAACCAACAGACCCGTCCCTAACCAACAGACCCGTCCCTCTAACCAACAGACCCGTCACTCTAACCAACAGACCTGTCCCTCTAACCAACAGACCCGTCCCTAACCAACAGACCCGTCACTCTAACCAACAGACCCGTCCCTCTAACCAACAGACCCGTCACTCTAACCAACAGACCCGTCCCTAACCAACAGACCCGTCACTCTAACCAACAGACCCGTCATTCTAACCAACAGACCTGTTTCTAACCAACAGACCCGTCCCTCTAACCAACAGACCCGTCACTCTAACCAACAGACACGTCCCTCTAACCAACAGACCCATCCCTAACCAACAGACCCGTCCCTCTAACCAACAGACCCGTCCCTAACCAACAGACCGTCCCTCTAACCAACAGACCCGTCCCTCTAACCAACAGACCCGTCCCTAACCAACAGACCCGTCACTCTAACCAACAGACCCGTCCCTCTAATCAACAGACCCGTCACTCTAACCAACAGACCCGTCCCTAACCAACAGACCCGTCCCTCTAACCAACAGACCTGTTTCTAACCAACAGACCCGTCCCTCTAACCAACAGACCCGTCCCTAACCAACAGACCCGTCCCTCTAACCAAAAGACCCGTCCCTAACCAACAGACCCGTCCCTCTAACCAACAGACCCGTCTCTCTAACCAACAGACCCGTCCCTAACCAACAGACCCGTCCCTCTAACCAACAGACCCGTCCCTAACCAACAGACCCGTCCCTCTAATCAACAGACCCGTCACTCTAACCAACAGACCCGTCCCTAACCAACAGACCCGACCCTAACCAAGAGACCCGTCCCTCTAACCAACAGACCTGTTTCTAACCAACAGACCCGTCCCTCTAACCAACAGACCTGTCCCTCTAATCAACAGACCCGTCACTCTAACCAACAGACCCGTCCCTAACCAACAGACCCGACCCTAACCAAGAGACCCGTCCCTCTAACCAACAGACCTGTTTCTAACCAACAGACCCGTCCCTCTAACCAACAGACCTGTCCCTCTAATCAACAGACCCGTCACTCTAACCAACAGACCCGTCCCTAACCAACAGACCCGACCCTAACCAAGAGACCCGTCCCTCTAACCAACAGACCTGTTTCTAACCAACAGACCCGTCCCTCTAACCAACAGACCCGTCCCTAACCAACAGACCCGTCCCTCTAACCAACAGACCCGTCCCTCTAACCAACAGACCCGTCACTCTAACCAACAGACCCGTCCCTAACCAACAGACCCGTCCCTCTAACCAACAGACTCGTCCCTAACCAACAGACCCATTTCTAACCAACAGACAGGTGACCCAACCCAGAAGCATAACTGTGTACAAGATGTTCCCCCAATCAAAAATCAATAAGACACCATAAGACAGCATTCCTGCTGCAGTGGACAGGAATTAGATCCAAAACAGCTACTACAGTAAACAAAAACAGAACAATCTCACATATCAGTCGAGTACTAATGGTTAGTCTACAAGTTAAATGAGGCTTTCTCGCTGTGTTCACTTAGCCTTCTATGTAAAGTGTTACTTGAATGTGCTCCTCATGTTACTGTGCTCCTCATGTTACTGTGCTCCTCATGTTAATGTGCTCCTCATGTTACTGTGCTCCTCATGTTACTGTGCTCCTCATGTTACTGTGCTCCTCATGTTGATGTTTTCCTCATGTTGATGTGCTCCTCATGTCACTGTGCTCCTCATGTTACTGTGCTCCTCATGTTACTGTGCTCCTCATGTTACTGTGCTCCTCATGTTGATGTGCTCCTCATGTTACTGTGCTCCTCATGTTAATGTGCTCCTCATGTTACTGTGCTTCTCATGTTGATGTGCTACTCATGTCACTGTGCTCCTCATGTCACTGTGCTCCTCATGTTACTGTGCTCCTCATGTTGATGTGCTCCTCATGTTAATGTGCTCCTCATGTTAATGTGCTCCTCATGTTGTTGCTTACAACAACATGGCCACTCAGTCAAATGAAAATTAAATATGAAATATCCCTAAGGAAAAGGCATAATTTCAACTAAAGTATCTCTAGACTAGCATTTAAATTCAGGTAAGGATGATAAAAAAAAAAAATGTATTGTAGAGTATGTTATGTGCATCTGAATAACATACATCTGAATAACATTAATCTGAATGACTCCTGAAGTTATGTGTCTGTTCCATTACTATTAAGGCTTTTAAATGTCTAATGATGTATCTGGAGAAATGAAGATCATAGCTACTTACCATGCATTACAGCTGAAGACAATGTAGGATGAAGGGTCCAATGTATCAGAAAAGAGAAAGCAAAGGCAATAGGAGATTTAAAACCAGGCATGAACAAGCCCCTCTCCTGGAATGGAACCATATCGCACACCGGATAGTGGGGGAGTGATTCTCATGCTTTGCCTTAGCTCCACTCTCTCCTCTCACTCAGCACTGTGACTCCGCTTGCTCTCACTCTCTCCAACTCTACCTCTCATTTGCTTGCTCAACCCTCCCTCCCACCCTCTCTATTGTGCTCTCCCTCTCTCCGATCACACATACTCACCTCCATAACCAATGAAAAACACAGAACATAATACATTTACAATTGAGTCATTTAGCAGACACTCCTTATCCAGAGCGACTTACAGGAGCAATTAGGGTTAAGTGCCTTGCTCGAGGGCACATCGACAGATTTTGTCACCTCGTCAGCTCAGGGATTCAAACCAGCAACCTTTAATTTACTGGCCTAACACCCTTGACCACTAGACTACCTGCCGCCATTAGGCTGATAGGAAACAAAGATAATGTTATTTGATATACCAAAAGCCTACAGACTGTTCAGAGTGTTTTTGAATGCACCATAGCTAATGAAGTTTGACTCAGCAGTTTTACTGGGGGAATACACTTCATATTCTATACTCAGTCTCGACCCATTCCTAAAGATTTTGTTTTCCTACAGTATTTATAGGGCAGCTTGATTAGAAAGCAATAGGAGTGGAATTTCAGGCCGTGTTTAAGCTTTAATACCTAGCCAAGACAGGGCGGCTCCGTAAGGTTGGGAATAGTAGTGATCTTAATCGTTATCGCCCCATTTCAAGGCTTCCTTGTCTAGCTAAGATTCTTGAATCCTTAGTTGATGTATCTGAGAAATTCATTTTGAATGTAAACCAATCAGGAATTTGGCCTGGGCACAGCACTATTACAGCTACCACTTTAGTTGTTAATAATCTTAGACACTCAAAGGAAATGTGCTGCTTTGTTTGTGGACTTGTCAAAAGCTTTTTATACTGTTGATCATGTATTTTATTGAACAAGTTGTCCTTGATAGGCCTGAGGTCTGACTCCTGTTCATGGTTTAATGATTATCATAGTGACAGACCTCAGGCCATCATGATTGATGGGGTTACGTCTGAATTTCTTGATGTACTTAAAGGTGTACCACAGGGGTCAATTTTGGGACCAGTTTTCTTCACTATTTATATAAACACTATTGGTCAATCTGTTAAAAATGTGAAACTTAATCTATATATGTGGATGATACTATTATGTATGCTGTCGCCCTGACTGTTGATCTGGCTGTGTCAAAACTACAGTCAGATTTTTATAGCTATGCAGGAATTCTCTGCTGATTTAAAACTTTACGGGCAAAACGGAATACATTATGTTTCTAAACTCTCGTAAGAATGTTTCAGATGAACTACATGTTCACTCATTAAATCAAATCAAATTTTATTTGTCACATACACATGGTTAGCAGATGTTAATGCGAGTGTAGCGAAATGCTTGTGCTTCTAGTTCCGACAATGCAGTAATAACCAACAAGTAATCTAACTAACAATTCCAAAACTACTGTCTTGTACACAGTGTGAGGGGATAAAGAATATGTACATGAGGATATATGAATGAGTGATGGTACAGAGCAGCATAGGCAAGATACAGTAGATGGTATCGAGTACAGTATATACATATGAGATGAGTATGTAAACAAAGTGGCATAGTTAAAGTGGCTAGTGATACATGTATTACATAAGGATACAGTCGATGATATAGAGTACAGTATATACGTATGCATATGAGATGAATAATGTAGGGTAAGTAACATTATATAAGGTAGCATTGTTTAAAGTGGCTAGTGATATATTTACATAATTTCCCATTATTAAAGTGGCTGGAGTTGAGTCAGTGTC